>NC_088648.1:16025689-16053370 GCF_964019385.1 Sycon ciliatum | reverse complement strand
TTTTTTGTGTTCACCTACTTGTAGTTAGCCGTTTGTAGTGTAATGGATTTTTAGGTTGTTGTGTACCTCCGAAGTCCATTCGTGCTTTGTGTTAGAAGCTGCTAGAAGAAAACCCTTCCCCATTGTTCCTTCTGTCGTGGCCCTGCTCCTTCCAGAGCCATAGTGTGTGCTGAAATCAGGGAGTGACAGATTGTCATTTTTGCTTTGACACATTTGATCGAAGCTCAGACTGCAGCAAGGGTTAAATGTTGAGCCTGCGGTGGTGCTGACAAGTTAGGTGATCGAGTTTGAACAGGTTTCTCAGTTGTCCAAGGGAGTGAAGTTGTAGAGGGCAGTGCCCTATCTGGTGCCCGGCTGACCTTTGCAGGATTGTTACCGACATTCGTTTTTCAAGTTGAGGGATTTCTTTGATCGCGAGTGAAGAGTCATTCCTCAAAGTCTAAGTGCTGCAATCCTGGACCGAAGTGCGTGGATGCTGGAGTCGAGTAGACCTCTCGGTCTGCGCGACTGTTCTTTTTCATGACGGCACACTTCACCTGTGCACTCTAGATTCAGGAATGTACATGTACATCTGGAACGTGCTCTTTTTGTCATTGCCTCTGTTCCTTTTTTTGTACTTTGTCTGGCCTCGTGTGGATGGCTTCGTTGGGGAGAAGACTGGCCGATGTAGTGTGCTATTGGTTTGGAAGTCCGAGAACCCGCCCCATACACACTCACTTGCCCGTGTGTCTTCCAGATGTGTTGCATAACTATTTAATATAAGTGGTGTGCTGCACGATCGTTTTCTGCACACTCCTATTGTATGTTTGAATCCCCTGTACGGGATAGGATGACTGCATCGGTCTTGCACAGTCCGAAGGCCACCTTTGCTCAGTGGGCACTGCTTCACAGACCCTGGTTTGCGCCACACACGTATGCTGCAAATTGCAAAGCAACAAAATGCCGCAGCCCGTTCAATTTCACTAATTTAGGCGGGATTCACAGAAACTTTTGCAATGCGACGGTGCAGTGCGGTCAATGCGATGCGAACTCGCGAAATACAGAAGTCAGCAACCCGACGCCCGCCTTGCTGTTTTAATGCAAAGTTCAATGCAGGTGAGAACATCACCATGTGTGTGGCTGGGTACAACTTTCACGAATCTACAAGCAACTCTTGAACCTTTGTACAACTTTGCTGCAAATAAGGTCAACATCATGCATTGCATCGCATGGCGAAAGTTGCACCACGCCACTGTGTTGGGCCAGTTGTATGAGCTGTGGGATAGATGCGTTTTGGGGACTTCCCAGTTTCGCCCGCATCGCAAAAATGCTTCTGTGAATCCTGCTTCGGATCACCAAAAGCATTTTTGTCACCAGATCCCACAACAAGGGGTGCTATTTCCAGTCAAACTACTGTAAAACATGTAATTTTAGGTGCATTGAAATTTCGGTGGCAGGGACCTGCCAGGTTTTGGGTGCAATTTAGAATTAGGTGACCAGCGTTCCCTTCACATACAGTGCATACTCTAGTGCCTTTTCGGTGTAATTTAAATTTAGGTGCCTGGTTTCTCTACCGAAATTAAAGTTACACCGAAAATTACATGTTTTACAGTATTCTGGATAGTGGGTCCACCTGGTAGCAGAGACCACGTTTTGAAGGTCCATTGAGCGGTCGTCTTTAGACGGGCTTCATTGTACATGAGTGTACTGTATACTGTGCTACGGTCAGACCTCGCTTATCCGGTCCTCGTGGAAAACGGATGTGTGCGGTTATGCGAAGTCTGACTGTACTAGAAAAAAAGGTTTCAATGTTTTTTTTTTTGTTTTTTTGGTGATAACCCTTACTTGCTGTCATCTCCAACCTTTGCCTGGGCATACATGTCACCGTGTGGAGATGCTGTGTCTGTAGTTCAGCAACGGCTAGGTAGGAATCGCTCGTTACTTGTCGTCTCTCTGTGTTTGTATTCCGCGCAGGTCGCCATTGAGGAGCAGAGTCCCGAGATTGCACAGGGTGTGCACGTGGGACGTCGTGATGAGGACGTCGGTGCTGGAGATCAGGGCATGATGTTCGGTTATGCCACGGACGAGACCGAAGAGCTCATGCCCCTCACCGTCGTCCTCTCGCACAAACTCAACGAGAAGATGGCCGAGCTGCGACGAAGTGGCGAGCTCGCTTGGCTGCGGCCCGACTCCAAGACCCAGGTGAGCTGCTGAGAGGATTTTAGCGCTGCATGCACAATCAAGCCCATTTGGCTTCCCATGTGACATTATGATGACTGCTTTTACACCTCTGACATATGAATGTCTGTGATTCGGAGATAAAAGCTACTCAAGTGTCTGAATGTCGCCTTGGATATCCTGCAGTACTTCAACTTCATCTCTTCTTGCTCTCAGTTGTCCTGCATTTTATTCTGTACGGCACCCTGAGCAAAGATGACTATGGTGTTGTTCTCAATAAGCCCATTGCCAAATATGGGAGATATGAGAAATGCATGTGAGTATGCTAGGATCAGGGATGCACTGTTCAACGCCCCACACATCCATGCCCAGGCGGCTGTGTGGGGCGTTTATGGTACAATTTGTTATGTCGTTGCGCAATGGGCTTATTGTTTGCTCTATGTGGTGTATGTGCTGAATGAGTGCAGGTCACCGTGGAGTACAAGAACAAGAACGGCAGCCTGACTCCGTGCCGCGTACACACCGTCGTCATCAGCACCCAGCACAGCCCTGACGTAAGTTGCTGAGCCACTGTAGCCCGCATCTCTCTGTCCGCCCGACCTGTTGGCAGCCTTCTCTCGTCCCATTTGTTGCAGCATGGATGTTTGTTTATATTCCGGTCGTATCAGCCTGCCTCTGAACCAGCCGTGACGTCCAGAGTGTGCGTGTGATCAGTTGGCATTGTATCAGGCTAATAGAAGCTGTCACTAGTTGGCATTGTTTAGTTCTGCTTTTGGTGTCTGCTGTGGCCAATCTGGTCAGTGACATACACACGCGGTTCTGAATGAACATTGTGCATTCGTGACCTGTCTGTGTGGTGTTCGTTGTGTAGATCTTGAAATTGGTATCCCTGCTCTTGGCGATGGTTTGCGTTTGTGCTGCAAGCAGGGTCTTGAAAAGTGCATTGCGGTAAAGTTTGTGTCAGTAGTGAACTGAGGCTTGGCTTGCTGTATAACATTACTTGTCTGTGGTGTGTGCTGACAGGTAACCCTCGAAGATATGAAGACCGCACTGCTGGAGAAGGTCGTCAAGACCGTCGTTCCCGCTGATATGATCGACGACAAAACCGTTTACCACTTGCAGCCGTCCGGTGTATTCATCATCGGTGGACCTCAGGGTGAGTAGTCGACTGGCCAGCAGTTGTGTGTATGCGGGGGGGGGGGGGGGGGGGGGGGGGGTCTCGTGGCTCTGCACCATCACTGTTCATCCAGTCACCCAGGTGAGCTGCTAGGAGAATTTTTACCGCTGCGTGCAAAATCAAGCCTGCTGGGTTTCCCATGTGACGTTATGATGACTGCTTTTACACCTCTGACATATGAATGTCTGTGATTCGGAGATAAAAGCTACTAAAGTGTCTGAATGTCACCTTGGATACGCTGGAGTACTTCAACTTCATCTCTTCTTGCCTTCAGTTGTCCTGCATGTTCTCTCTACGGCACTCTGAGCATGGTTAACTGCTAGTATGGTATTGTCTCAATTGTTTGCAGTAATAAACACCATCTGATTCTTTGCCCGTATGTAACTGTTACACAAGAACAGGCTATAGACGAATTCATCTGAAGCTTCTAAGTGTATAACATTTGGTTTGTTGAGCAATCGCTCAGTATCTGTTCAAGTTTTTTTGGGGGAGGGGGGGGGGGTGTCAGCTGTACCAGGCATCACCTTCCGAGCCTGGTCATACTGTCTGGCAACAATCACTCATCACTTGTTCATTGTTTGTGCCTTGCTGTGGCTTCAGGTGATGCTGGTCTGACCGGCCGTAAGATCATCGTAGACACGTACGGCGGCTGGGGTGCCCACGGCGGCGGCGCCTTCTCCGGCAAGGACCCGACCAAGGTGGACCGCTCTGCCGCGTACGCCGCCCGCTGGGTGGCCAAGTCTCTGGTCGCCGCCAAGCTGGCCAAGCGCTGCCTGGTGCAGGTGAGCTATGCCATCGGCGTCAGCTACCCGCTCTCCGTGCACGTTGACACCTACGGCACCGGTGCGCGCAGCGACGCCGACATCCTCGCCATCGTCAACAAGAACTTCGACCTGCGCCCGGGCATGATGATCCGGGAGCTGGACCTGCGCCGACCGATCTACCGCGACACGGCCAGCTACGGCCACTTTGGACGCACCAACCCCAACTTCCTCTGGGAGGTGCCGAAGCCTCTTGCTGTCTAATTATTACGTCTGCGTCTACTCCTACAAAACACAATTTATAGTTCTGTCAAATTGTTCTAGACTACTTTAATTTACTATACTACAGTTCTCGACCTTTAGTTTCTTTTGCTGGGAGAACCTTCTGTTCTCTATCCAGCTGCTACCTGGATATTTGTGGACTTTGCTAGACCAAGTATTGATTCATAATCTTTGAACTTTGCTATACTAATACACCGAGTATGCTGGCACCAAGAGTACTCTTTATGTACTCTTGCTGGCACTTATAACGAAAGTTCTACACATAATAATCCAGAGTGTGCACTGCACTGCAGCTCCCTGCATGCAGGAGAATGAATCCACGGTGACGTTTGTTTCGCCCTATATAGGCTATGATTATAATACGGTAGCTTCAATAATATAATTAATGGTTCACATGGGTGTTGTGCATGCATGCATTGCTGCATGTTTACTGTTTATCCACATTTTTACATTAATTTGTTCAAAAATGTGAAGTACAGTGGAGATCGGATATAACGACAGGTTGAGTTTAGCGACACAATTCTGTTGCCCAAGTCGTTAAGTAAGTCCTTTGTGAAGATCGGGTTTAGTGGCGGATCGAATATAGTGACATTTTGTTCTCTCCCGAAGGAGTGTCGTTATATCCAATCGCCACTGTACTGTAATTATGTAGTACAGGGGTGAACACTGCAAAGCTGCAATACTGTCCTGGCCAAATAAATCCGACCCACGTGCCGAAAGCAGTGCCAAGGCTCATACCGTATGTCTGCGCCTTTAAAGCCATGGCCTTATATTCGAAACACCGCTGCTTTCCTAGATATTTTAGATGCAAAATGACTCACCCACTACGCCATGCCATAAAAGTCAAAGTCCACACAGAATTTCAATTTAAATCCACTTGTTCACGCTTCCTGCTGGGCTGTAAGTTTGTTAGCATAGTCCTTATTTCTTCATTTTTACAAAACATACTTCAAATGTCATTAAAATTTTCATTTATGAAGCCCATGGTTTTATAACTGAGACTGGCTTTATAATCGAATATACAGCCATGGCCTTAAAGGTGCGGACATACGGTATGCGGGCCTCGGATCGGTTTTTTTGGAGTGTGCCGGAAATGGAAACGAGGCGCTGCTTTTCACTCGTGTGTGGGATTTCCTTTGGCCACAACCAAACAACTGTACATGCATACCGGCCAGAGTACATAACCATAACCATGGTTATGTACTCTTGATACCGGCCACGATCCTTGCAAGATGACAAAATTACAAGCAGTAGCTTTGCCAAGCATGAGAATCGCTTTGTGCTGGTTTAAGTTTAACCTGGGTCATGTGAATGACCCCCATTCATATGAACCGCACTGCATGCAAGCATGCCGACAGGACAGCACGGGATATCAATCACACACACACACACACACACACGCACACACACACACACACACCTTGACCTTCACATACAGCTGCCGTTAAACGGCTAAGCTGCCCTCATGAGGAGGGGAACAAAGGGGTAGGTAGCATCACGGCGTCGCGGCAGAACATCCGGCCTCATGCCGCTGCAGATCCTGCTGTCTGCGATATCTCTCGCCGCACGCACAGCGGAACTTGAACTCAAGACGCTCCCTCGCTGTTGATCGCTTGCCATGCTCGCGTGCCTTAGCACCGGTTACATGACAAGCAGTGGAATGGACAACAATGTTGGTGTTGAAGCACTAGGCGAGATGCAGGATCGACAGAGTCCGAAGGCTGTTGGGGGGAACCTGAGAGAGGGCACTTATGTACCTTCAGCCCACCAGCACTCTTGAACCATCTACCACAACGTTGACACGACTTTGCACCAGGATGTTGGCTGACAGGAAGTTGACGGGGCCGCACTGCACTTATGCCGCTTGTACCCAGACACACTAAGATGGCGGTCGCAAACACTGCAGTGCACAGTTGGCTTAGACGGTGGTGGTGGAGGCACAACATCAACGACACTCGATCTCCACAAAGGTCGATCCTGGGCGGTTGCAAACCATGGTGAATCCAAGGAGCGTAGGTCGTGATGAACACGGTCCTTGAGCCGAAGGCGGGGACCTTGTGCCGGACGAGCCTTGCCAAACCATCCGAACAACAACTGCGCACACACACACACACACACACACACACACACACACACACACACACACACACACACACACACACACACAATACAATAATGCCCATCCGGAGATGATGGCAGGTCCTGAAAGGACCGACAGTGTTTCAGTCATGCGGAACAGAACTTCGAGTGGCGAGTGAGGTCCTGGCGACGGCGAAAATCTCGGCCGCAGTGGCACCTGAAATCCCGAGGCACAGGTTTAGGCGGCTGGATGGTGTTGCAGGCCAGTCTCCACGCACGACGGTCCTCGGGTAGGCTGTACCAGTCATTGATGTGGCGTTCCTCTAGGTCAATAACGATGTTGTCACGCCAACGCTTGCGTGGCCCGTGGCGAGGACGCGTCTTCTGGAGCTCACCAAACAATACGCACTTTGGTATTCTGTCGTCCGATATGCCCCAACCAGCGAAAACGGCGCGTCCTCAGCATCACCACCACTGATCGCAAACCAGCCCGCTCCAAGATGACGGCATTGGAGAGATGCTCATTCCATTGTTCTGACTTGCTGACGTCCAGGAAAAACCGAGCACAGCGGTTGTGGAACACTGACAGACGGCGGGTGTCGGTTGCCTTGACAGCCCCCCCCCACACACATTATGTGGTATATCACCAGGGTGTTGTAATAGACCACTGCCTGCATATCACGTATTACAAGCACCTCCACCGAAACATCGCATGCAAACACACACGCGCGCGCGCACACACACACACACCAGAAACGAGCGCAGCGGCCCCGTGCACAAACGCAAATAGAGTAAGACATCGCATCAGAGAAGCACAGTCACTATGAAGAAATCATTCGGAACGTGTGAACATCAAGACGACAACAACAACAATGTCAAACAAGCAAGACAAATATAGATGGCGGACACGGACAGAGAGAGAGAGAGAGAGTGAGAGAGAGAGACATAGACATGAAGAGAACACAACTCTACACCACGGAACACCTAAGCCACAGACAATACAACGGACAGGAATTACAATGGAATCATCCAGGTTTTAGCATAGCATTAGTATGAACACATACAGAAAAACGGCCAAAAAATATGCAGTTATCCAGTAGCCAGCCGAGCTGTGAGCGGACCTAACCGAAAAACAAACCGATAGGAAACAGCCGGAAATAGATCAGACGTTTCGGCAAGCTTAATTTGAATTCGAAAAGGGGTAAAGGAAAAAAGAAGAAGCGAAACCGGCGGATCAATCGCTGTCTGGAATTCTCAGTATATAAGTTAGGTCACAAAAAAAAGAAGAAAAAAAAGAAAAAACCAAACACATACATGTACATCGATGATAATGTTGAGTTCACGACAGGAAAAAAAGAAGAAAAAATCTAATCAAATCAGCACAAGAGATGGGACAAGACACGATTTTCATTGTACACTTGGTAATCATATATATACACGCGGCGCGCGCAGGTGCGCTGTCTCGGTGATACGTCAGTTAAAAACAAACAGAGAGCAGAAAAAACACACGCACAGACGGACAGAACGAAACTAGCTATATGTGCTGGGGGAGAGGTGATGTCGCACATACATGCCGACACAAAGTTTGGAACAGCAGTGAAGCATGCGACAGGCAAAAAAAGCCCACGGGTACACGAGGATCGGATAAATCAGTGTAGTGGCAGTGACGGGCTCTCTTGCCACGTGAAGTTCTGCCTGTGGACAAAGGGTCCTGGCGACACGCCGGACGAACACAGTGGATATAGTGCTCTGGTCACCGGCGGGGGGAGACGTCAGTGCCGGTGGCAGGACTCAGGGAGGGGTACTCTGCCAGTGTAGTTTATGCTACAGGTGCCTCTGCCGCAGCACCAACAAGCTTGCGTTCCGCCACATCAACAAAAGAAGGCACACACACAGTCAACTTAAAAAAGAGAGGATGAGAGAGAAAGAGACAGAGAGTGTGTGCGAGAGAGGAAACAATAGAACAGGACGGTGGGACATAGCGGAGGCAGCGCTCGGGAGTGGACTCGAATTACGTGATCTAGGACGGTCGGTGCGCGGCACATGCAACACACACGCATGCGCGGACGCAGACCAATGGTAACGGCAGCAGCAGTTGTTGTTGTTGCCTGGATGGATCTAGATACGTTCGAATCGAGCGCCGGTCTCTAGTCACCTTCGCTTCTTCACACAGAAACAGCACCTGTAATGAGCACAAGCAAAAGAACACCAAAAAAACCCGAGGACATAGATTGATCTCTAAAGTGCGGGGGATGCTACGGAACATGCAGCAACAAGTTCAAAGAGAGAGAGAGAGACACAGAGAGAGAGAGAGACAGACAGAGAGAAAGAGAGAGAGAGAGAGAGAGAGAGAGAGAGAGAGAGAGAGAGACGGATGCACCATGTTTTCTAGAATTGGCGCAGTGCGCAAGTTAGCGCCGTACTTAAATAACGGCAGTGCTTTGAACTTGAAGATTGGTCACAAGCGCCGTATGTTTTTTTGCTCACACGGTACATACTATGTGTATGTTCCAACTCCTGATATTGTATGCACTGGCTGAAGTGCGCAGACACACACAGACACTACAGCAGACTGGTCGAGGCCTCTTACAGCTTGGAGCCGCGTCCCTCATCGACGTTGACAACAGGCTGCGTTGTTTCCGCACCAGACGGCTGTCCGTCGACGCCAGATTGGTGCGGGCTGTCAGCTTGCGCGACCGTGTTCTCCTCGATCTCATCCGTGGTCGAGTGAAGTACATGAGTGGAGCCCTGCGCTGTCTTCGAGTTCTCAACTCCTAGCCGACAGCTTGCCATGCTCTGAAAGGAGAACAGAGAACACACACACACCAACACAACGACAAGTACACACACACGTGCACGCACGCACACACACACCAACACAACGACAAGTACACACACACGTGCACGCACGCACACACACACACCAACACAACGACAAGCACACAAAATATCAACGCACAGTTTCGGGGGAAAATGCTTTAGGAGCTGCATCTGCGCCTTAGATCTGTGCAGGGTGGCGGCGTTCCTACGGATGCAGAAAACTCTGTCTAATTGAGTCTCAAGCGAACCGTGAATTCTTTTTATTTCAATAATGCAATGAATAAAACTATATGCACACTCATATCACAACCATAGCAACGAATAAACTGTTCCAGAACGTTTTCTTGTCACAATTTTCAATGGAAGCTCTTGACTTTTTTTTTAGTGGAATGTCACTGATCATTGCCAGCATCCAATACACGTTTGTTCTGTGTCAAGGGCACGAGGAGTCTCCCTGCGAAGATGCCCTGTTGACAATGTCACCAGCACACAAGTCATGTTTGTTCTGTGTCAAGGGCACGAGGAGTCTCCCTGCTAAGATGCCCTGTTGATGATGTCATCAACGGCATGCCTTTACACACGTTGCCTGCAACGTGAACAAAAAAGTATGCATTCGTTGGAGACGCATGGCCGAGGGAATTTCCCTACCTTGCGTGGCGTGTTTTCAGCTGGGTCGCCCTTGGACCCGCCAGTCGTCACCTCCGACGTGCTTTTCGTTATCGGCGGCTCTGCAGTCAGGTGGCCAGTGGGCGTTTTCTGAAGCGCAGCACAGGAAAATGAACACAATACACAAACACTGTTAAAGTACCGTAAAAGCCCCTGTATACGCCCACTCTCCGTGTACATGCCCAGTCATAAAAGTCAACACTTTTGTTTCAAAATAACGCCCATGCCCATGTGTACGCCCAGGTATGCCGGCAACACCAGTACATGTACAGGTACTGATACCAATACTTACTGCTATCCCTATTCCAAGTATACGCCCGGTTCCAAAATAACGCCCGTGCCCTAGTATACGCCCAGGAAATCAAGGCTGCTATTCTCAGGGTTCGCAGCCAACCAAGCACACAAAATTCCTAACTTTTTCCAAACCAATTTCAAGAATTTCCAAACCCACTCGTGCAGGAAAAAATTATGAATCTCTTCTGCATGACTGTCTTCTCCACGAGTACAACCAGGGAGTAGTAAAATCCTCCCTGGTACCACTACCATCAACAAATTCACCAAGGTACATTGCAATGGCATCGCATTCAGCAGCTAGAGCCCCCGAAAATAGCAAGGGAATTCATACGACGAGAGTTCCCCTCCGTAAGTTCAAATCCGCCTCCAGAAGGGGTTCCAATGAAACATTTACATAGCTGGTGTTCGTCTCAGCGCAAAAGACGGCTTCATCCTCGCCAGCAAACTCATCTGAGTGCGAAAGGACCTCGCCATCCTGCTGTCCCGACTTCAAAGAATCAAAGTCGAGCGCGAGCGCCAGTAACGAAAAACGGCCAAATAAAAGTCATCACCGGCCGCGCTTGAGCTGCACTGAAATGACTGTACGAGACTCGTACATCAGTGAACACCACACATCGCCAGCGCGTCTTCTATCGCGGTAGTCAAAACGGCCACTTGCACTGCAGGAGTGCAGCACATCCACGGCCAAAAACTCGAAATTCAAAACTTTTCCAAACTATTCCAAAAGGAGCGCCTTTTCAAAACTTTTTCCAGACCTGGAAAATTGAATTATAAAATCCAAACTTTTTCCAGACTTCCAAACTTCGCTGCGAACCCTGTATAATTCTATACGCCCTGGGGCATATACACGGGCTTTTACGGTAGTACTGCTGTGGACATTGAAATCCAGTGGACTGAGTGGGGCTGGCGTCCTTACTGCCTTATCGTGTACACAGTGCAAAGGTAGACCAGCCGTGCTCACGGCTGCTGCAAGGCTGCTTGACTTCTCAATGGCTTTCACTATAGATGATATGCCAAGTAACGCGCAACTAGACTTGAGAGGGCATCGCACACAAGTTGCATACACATTTTACTACAATGTGTAGATGGCAGGCCCTGAGCTCTGCAGGAATGCAAGCACCAGGTAACCGTACAACTGTGAACTTTGTATGCAACTACTCTGCAATGCCCTCTCAAGTCTAGTTGCACGTTATTTGGCATATCATCTATTGGCAGCAGTAGAGAGAGCAGAGGCCAAAGCCATGTGGTCTATCAGGGTACACACACAGTGCTGTCAGGTGCAGAAGAACAGAGAGACGAAAAACGAAAAAAGGCTAGAATTATTTCACCAAGCACAGCATACCAACGTATACACGTTGACTCAACTGCACATAGACTGTACTGCATGAGAATAAGAACGGCCTAGGCTACGAGGCCGACACCCAGGTCGTATTTCGTATTAGTATTTGATGGATTCTCCACAGTTTTTCGGCGACCGACGGTACTGTACACCATGAAAATGCACTGCAAGCAAAGCTACGACGAAGCCTACAAGGAATTGAACAGGGTGAAACGGTAGCATCAGCGTCAAACGCGGTGCAACAGAGACAGGCATACCGATCCCAAGGAGTATGCAGCACCAAGGGAGGAGGGGGCATGCCAGCGGACTAGAAAGAATGAGTGAGCTAAAGGCAAACCTTCAGAATCATTACACATCATAGTGCCCCTCAATTCGGCCCAACGAGGGCTTTCAAAAGCCAGTAGGACTATTTTGGATAAATGGACTGTAGTCGTCTCGGTAACAATTCAAAAGGACTCGGTACGAGAATGCTCCAGCAGCAACAGTAGCATGACTCACCATTTCCTTGCCGGTCCAGTCAAACGTTCCGTCGTCCGAGTAGCCCTTGCGGTCAAACAGGTCGCGGAACAGCTTGCGCAGGTAGTCGTAGTCCGGCGTTTCGTAAAAGTCGAGTCGCCGCACGTACCGTAAGTATGTCGACATTTCCTCTGCCGAGCACAGGGAGAGAGAGAGCAAGAGAACAAGAGGGTGTGTTATGGTAAGTTATTTTTATTTCAACAGATGATCAGGCACGGAAAATTTCCTCTGCCGAGCACAGGGAGAGAGAGAGAGAGAGAGAGAGAGAGAGAGAGAGAGAGAGAGAGAGAGAGAGAGAGAGAGAGCAAGAGAACGAGAGGAAAAGAAGGTAACTCGGAAGCTGCGACAGACTCGGCCATTTCAAAATAATTTGAAACTGTCCACCCCTCTCCACACGGTGCTCTTGATGTGGTGAATGTGGGCCAAGAAGGCAGTGTGAAGAGGAGGACAGTTTCAATTATGTTTAATATGGTATGTTATTATTCTTCATCAAATGATCAGACACGGATGCCTTCTCACCAGACTATTGGCCAGGCTCCTATAAGAGATAAGCGGGGGGGGGGGGGGGGGGGAGAGAAGTATTGGAATGAGGTTCTGGTATCCATGTGAGCTCCGTGTCCATCAGCTGTTCTAGACCGTACCAACCAAACACGCCCTATGACGAAGAGTGTGTGCCCGTGATCTCTTTTCTATGGGCCAGATGGACGGCGCAAAGAGTAGATAAACAAGAGTGAGCAACTCCGGATCTCTACTGCACAATCTGCAGATACTCCAGCCCACGGCGGAATTTTTTGTTGACGTCACCTTTTTGTCTTCTTCAGAAAACGTGCATTTTGCCGCAGAGCAATGTGAGAGCACGTGCTGGGCACCGACCTTGTAATGTAAAGCCTGGCCAAGTGCACAAGGCAAAACTTTCCAAAAGACTCGCATCACGTGCGTCGTAGAAAAGATGATGTCAACAAAAAATTCCGCCGTGGGCCAACTCATCCCGGAGTTGCACGCTCTTGTTTATCTACTCTTGACGGCGCCTATATTACCTTACAAGATCACTTCTTCAACTTTTCCGAGAGGATTTAAGAACGCACCCGAAGTTATGTACATAGTCTGAAGAGTGACTAGGTAAAACACAGCTTTCAAAAGCCGCTCTACTCCAGCAGAAACCAGGACCCCATTTTTGCGCTAGGCTGGGCCAAAGTGGTCCTTTGGGAATATTGACGTGTCATATTTTCTGGAGTAAAAGCCTCACTCAGATATTTTGCCACGGAATACACATATCTACGCTGTATGGCACGGTTCATTTGACCATGGTCGTATAAGCAGCCACACCGACTTATTGCGGGGGGGGGGGGGGGGGGGGGTAAAGGTAAAGTGCGGCGTATACTCCGGAATATACTGAAAGCGGCTTACGTACAGTTTTGTAATGTGTGTGCACGGAAGCCTACCTGGAAAGTCGGCGCAGAGCACTTCGATTGGCGTCGCCCGTTTCGTGTCACCAATTTTCTGATAGCGCTCCTTTAGCGTGTCAGCCTTGAGTCCTTGCCAGGGCAGATTGCCGCGCAGGAAGTACATGAACATGTGGCCAAGAGCTTCTAAGTCGTCTCGCCGACTTTGCTCTGTGCACAACAACAACAAAAACAACAAGACGAGCAGAGCAAACAGACAGCAGAGCGGAGGTGAAGAGAAGCCCGTATGATACTGGTACTGCCCAAAGCAGGACTGGCGCAGCACATTCAGCAGGGCCCCCCCACGAAGAGCAGAGCAAACAGACAGCAGAGCGGAGGTGAAGTGAAGCCCGTATGATACTAGTACTGCCCGAAGCAGGCCCCCACGACAAGCGCCACCATCAAGGGGGACAGCGGGAATAGAGTGTCTTCACATCTATCACATCACATACAGGGCAGCCATGTTGGTTCCAACTCCACTCAAATCCTGCCCCTATTCTAGTATTGGTCACATGACGTTGGCCATGTTGGTTCCACCGCACAAATGTTACATGTATGTCTGATCACGTTCTACTTAAATTTAGTACTAGTAACAGGACGAAGATGTGAAACAAGTCTATTGTGTGTCCAACCATCTCAACGGTTGTCACAACATTTGCAAAGGGAACAGGTCCACGATCACAGGCAACATAACCAAAATAAAAAGATGCACCTACATCTCATCGATCTGTAGGCACGTCAACCAGGGTCAAGAGTCACGGCATTAGACGCAGCTCATAAGCTGGCCGAAGGTGGCCGGATCGAGTAGATCAGACCAAGCGGTCAGAGATCGAAAGTCCCATTCACCACCGCATCATGTTGCAAATGAGTGCGCCATATTTGGCACGTGCACACATACAAATAATTCATCATGATGGTTATAACATTTGCTAACCCTACCGTCCTGCCAATGGCATCATTCATGATCCACAGGAAGAAGGCAGCAATGTCTGTACCCATGACGGTGAAGTGAAAATGAAGCTAGCATCATACCTGCCAGCCTTCGCAAACCCCGAGATCGGGACAATGACATACCACCAAATCTAGCTGAAGCATGTGACAAATGCACTTTTTGGGTGCATAGTACCACTCTGCGATATCGGGACGGACCCGGGCCAAATCGGGATGGTTGGTAGGTACAGTGGAGATTGGATATAACGACACTCCTCCGGGAGAGAACAAAATGTCACTATATTCGATCTGTCACTAAACCCGATCTTCACAAAGGACTTACTAAACGACTTGGGCAACAGAATTGTGTCGCTAAACTCAATCTGTCGTTATATGCAAGGTCGTTATATCCGATCTCCACTGTATGTAACATACACGTAGATACGCTCGGCGCTCACCTTTTCCTAAATGCGTGTTGATGCTCATGTAGCGCGCCGTGCCCGTCAGGCTCTTGTGCTCCCGGTAGGGGATGTGCTTCTTGGTCTCCGGGTCGTAGTACTCCTTGGCCAGGCCAAAGTCAATGACGTGCACCATCTTGGAGCGGCGCTTGTCGTACAGCGGGCCCATGAGGAAGTTTTCCGGTTTCACGTCCCGGTAGATTAAGTGCTTACTATGAATAAACTCAAACCGATCGAGCTGTGCACCGACAACATACATACCAAACGAAAACAGTACCATAAGTACAAAAAGAGCACAGAAGTAGTGAACATCTTGCCTGAGCTAGCACCGCTGTCACAGCAGTACAGCCGTGCTCGGTGACATCAGACCAAAAGTGCACACACACACACACACATACACCAAACGAAAACAATAGAGGTTATGCAACAACGGATGACGTAGTGGTAAACTATCGGATTGGATTACGGGAGCAAAGTATACAGCGCGAGTCGGCGGTTTCGCTTTACCTAGTGCATCGCGGTGCTGGGGCTTTGCCAAAGCACCTCAACTGATGATGCAATCGCATGGTTGCTATACGACAAGGTAAAAGGAGCAGAGAAGTTCGAAGCCTGAACCAGCACTGCGTGGACGTACACTTGTACAAGTACAGCAAAACCTGTAACTAAAGACCACCGTGACTAGCGATCCCGAGCCTGGTACTACAGACCACTTCGCCAGGCACGGACGGTCTCACTTTCATATATTATGGTTGTGCGGTGCAAACATCTAAAATAATAAGGACCACCTGCCACTAAAGACCGCTTTCTCTGGTCCCAAGGGGTGGTCGTTAGTTACAGGTTTTACTGCACATTAAAGGGGAAGTCTGGTGACAAATTTAAATTTCAGGGTCGGTAGAGTTTCGGGCGCTGAGTCGAATGGTGTTGGTCCCACGTGTCTCCGTCAAAGCGTTCTCGAGATATTTCCGTTTGAAAAACTGAGTTTCGGGGGCTGCGCCATGACGTCATGCGGCCGCGCCACACCCTCCGCAACGTCATAGCGTGCAGCTAGGTCAAAAGGAGTGCGTGAAAGCAATAGTGTCAGTGCTATTTCAAATGATTTGGCGACTGATATTAGGTGGTGCAAGCGACCCCGAAGACCTAATTCCTTGTGAGAGTGAGGATGCAGCCATGGCTGATCTTCATGAGTTTGGTCTGGGGCTGAGAACCTCGGTATTCAGCTGAAGAAATGGCCGCGCGGGCCGGTCACGAGTGAGCGCTACTGAGTTTCCGACTGATGAAGAAGCAGCAGCTATTTGCAGACGAGGCTGATATAATTATCAGATTGCTGGAGAGCAGGGTCGCCAAAATGGAGCAGAGTGATGCGAGTGCTCTAAATGTTGTTCCATACCGATTCGCTTAGGGCCGGGTTCCACTGCGGCTCCGCGGCACTTGGCTGCATGCAGCGGAGCAGCGCGGTTCCACTGACACTCGCCATTCGCGGTACCGCGGTCGTGCTCCACACTTTTTGATGACGTTTCACCTGCCTGCCCGCGCGAAATCCAAAAAATTCTCGTGTTCTGGCCTGCGCAACGAATTAAAATTTGAATTTTAAAATTCTGGCATACAAAACAATGCAAAGTACGGGAAACACGTCGAGCCGCGACCGCGGCTCGCAGTTTTTGGTCAAGAATCATAGCAAAAGCTCGCGGTGAGCCGCGGACTCGCTGCTCCAGCTCGAGCCGCGGTCACTATGGTAATGATGATGTTTCAAGCCGTGAAAGACGAGCAGCGGAGCCGCAGTGGAACCCGGCCCTTAGACTCCAGTAGCCTGCCACATGGTGATGTTTTGGTGCGAACTTGGCATATTTCGGACTACTCGAGAACAGTGCAGGCTCTTTGAACCACGGGCACGACTCTTCGCTTGCAACGCTATGGAATCTGAAAGTTCTAGGTCCGGGAGCTGTTCGCTGTTTTGTCACTTGTCACGGTTGTGCACCCATCGCTGAAGCATAAAATAATGAGGCTGGACTGGAGCGGAAAACTAAATTTTTCTTTCTCAAAGCACAACCACCGGCACCGGCAAGGAGAAACGCACGTTCTCTGACTGCATGACTGTAGATCTACAATACGACTGATATGAGTGTAGTACATGACAAGTCTGTGTGTTGACTAGTTTTCTGAGTCTTGTGAGTTGTGTCTCGAGTCTTGTTGTAGCTAGCCCAGCACGGCAGTGCGGGAGTAGTTCCGTGTGTGATGAGTTTGTTGACTGCACTACAGCTAGCACGCACGCAGCGCATTGCTAGAGCCGTAGCGCACTGACGGAAAAAGTCCAACTCGGAAACGGCTAAAATACGGTATAACCTCGAGGTTTACCGAGCTGCAAATCACAGGGTACGTAGTGTTTGTAACACTGAATCGAATGGTCTTGGTCCGAAGAAGCTGCGACAAACGGTTCCCCAATCGAACGCGCTCCGAATATGGCCATTTTGTACACGACTAGATGGTGTGGCTACCTGGCTGCACGCTGTGACGTCATCACCTGGATCTGGGTTTTCACCGGACTTCCCCTTTAACGTAACCCGATGTGGTCTAGGGCGCCAGCTTTGCACTTTCGGTCGGATTTCACCGAGCGCAACTGTAGTAGGCTGTGAAGAGGGGGCAGAGTACGGTAGTTGGAAACTGCCAGAACTTCAACAGTCTTGTTGTGAGAGAATTGTTTTAATACCAACATGACTGTCTACGTCGCTTCAGTCCAACACTAACACTGCAGCCGGTGCACGTTGTACACAAGCATGTCTGGTCTAGGGTCAATCGCCGGGTATGCAGCTAGGAAAGGTGGTGGCAATGTACGTCTGACTACAGCGTACTCTTGTGTGCATCATGTGCTTCTCGCATAGCGCATAAGGGTGCACAACACATCTGTGCTCCATTCTCGAGCCCTACGAAATGTTAGAAGGTTGTGATTTCTCACCAGGTATTTTCCTTAGAACCCTGGGCACTGCGTGCTGCTTTGAGAATTTTCTCGCAGCTTCTCAGTGTAACACCTTGCCTAGTTTCTTGTGCCCGTAATGTACCCGATAAATATTTGCAAGAGTACACACCTCCCAGAGTGTGCGATGCCTGATCCAGCTCTGCATAGAGTCTTGGTCGATCTTCTGATGTCATGAGTACACTCCACACCAGCTCAAGGCCGGTCTCGAGGCAGGGCACCGTTGTTTTTGATTCGAGAGTACCCGCGACTCCCCGGGTTCCCCTCAGATGTGTACGGTATTATGACGCAATGATCCGATTACGCTCGACCAAGACCCTATGCAGAGCTGGATCAGGCGTTGCACACTCTGGGGGGGGGGGGTATGTACTCTTGATATTTGCCATGTCAATTACAGTGTCATATTCAGTATCACCTTCTCTGACGAGCCGTTAGTAGGCGAAACAGCTGTCAGGCGGAATATTATCAGTAACAATACTTGCAGTATCTGTAACCCCTTCAATGTTTGTAATTATTGGTGAGCGTGTAATGGCGACCGAGAGTAGCCACGTGTCAGCTGAGAGCGTATGGAGGAGAAGAGGAGGAGAGATTGTTGCATTAAATCACGCACAGGGTGCAAATAATGTGCATGGGTTTATCAGGTGATGTGAAGTTCTGCTACCGCAGACCCCATAGCTGGATTTGCACATTCTTGTGGGCAATGAGCACTAGGGGTGAGGGTGAGAGCACACTGTCTTACCAAGTGCAGTGCGATCTGCAGGACTGTCTTCAAGGAGAAGTAGCGATCACAACAGTCAAACATGTCCTCCAAGCTGGGGCCAAGTAGCTCTAATACCATTGCATTGTACTTGCCGCATGGTCCAAAGTAGTGTACCTTTGGGAAACCATCTGTACCACATCAACCAGCAACAATAGCAACAGAGAGAGGAGAGAGAGAGAGAGAGAGAGAGAGAGAGAGAGAGAGAGAGAGAGAGAGAGAGAGAGAGAGAGAGAGAGAGAGAGAGAGAGACGTACAGAAAGACAGACGGACAGAGACAAACAGAGGCAGGGAAGACAAAGATGAGAAACAAAACAGGAAGTGGTCAGAGGAACAATAGGCAGAATGTAGATGTCTGTACCATTGCGACATGATCATTATAATAATAAGAGGCAGTGTTGGGGGAAATCGGCACACAGCCTGCCAGTCTAGAACTTCCTGTCATCGATGGACTGGCACTCAAGGGCTGCGCAAAAGAAGACCTTTCAATCCGGCGAAGCGCAGTGTGCACCCTAGCCCGGCTCTCCAGTATGTGTACAGGATTAGGTTTGGAAACAACATGTAGCAGCTTAGCGTGACTGACAGAAAATCGACTGAACCAAAGCCAGCTAGATCTCTGCGGGCGGGTAGTGCATGTTGAAGGAAGTTATCACACCCAGTAAGGGCGTTGTTCAGTTTCTTCCATTATTCTAGGCTCAGCGCTTGGACTTCAGTGCACAGAATATCTACGGAGAGGAATGCAATGTAGCAGTCTTCAGCAATGCAATGCGGTGGTGGGATGTACAGTTCTGGCCCGAGAAATCCAACCTCATGAATGCAGCAGCGCCGCATTCGAGTGCACAGAACAGTACGTGCGCAGTGCTAGGGCTGTGTAGCGCATGGCGCCATTTATTCATGAGGTGTTGGATTTCTCTGGCTAGTAGTAGTACCGTAGATTGCTGCAGTACCGTAGCTGTTTCACTTTTCACAGTGGAGCATTGTGTGGATATATGCCAGGCTATGTGGAATGCATGCCATGTTGTGCACTATGACGTTACACACTCTAAGCAAGAACCGATAGAGATCAACAAGGAGACACCCAATGTACAGAGAGAAACAGAAGCGACACCAGCAATGTCTGCTGTGCGGCACTCACTCGAGCATCGAGCTCAGCTGTCCTTCGAGCACCCTCTTGCTCAAAGGAGACCCCCACCACACACACATTTCGTGCAGACTTTCTTGACGTATCTCAAAATGGAGCAAGAGAAAGATTTGTGGCCACTATGTGTTCGAGTGTGCGCATATGTACTAGTCAGAGGGAGATGGAGAGAGAGAGAGAGAGAGAGAGAGAGAGAGAGACTGGTATTACTAGAGTAGGAGCTTGCGTAAGACACACGCTCGCAAATGTACTAGCAACAGTACTAGCAACAGTACACCAGCAGTTATGCTGGCGCCTGCAGTGCATGCCACACACTAAGTTACTGCAGATGTCAGCACACAGTTGCCTTCACGCACCTATGCGCCTGACCAAGCTTGACCTCCTACACCAGCACTGCCCCTACACTAGAGACTGAGCTGGTATGGGATGGGGTTGTAGCCCGCAGGATTCGTCTGTGTATATCCGCACCAGAAAGTATGATGGAGAGCTGCACTGTAAGAATGGATTCAAATTGAAACCCTAGACTGTATTGAGCAGAAGTCAGGTGACCTCTTTGTTTCCGGCTCAAGTTGTCACCGGTTCCATTGTACAGTACTACTCAATGAAATCCGGTTGTGTCACTCAAGCTCGCGCCTTGCACCACTGTGCAGCCCAGTGTTTGCAGGTCTAGGACTGAGTAACGCCCGGCACGTACTTGAGTGACTCAACTGGATTTCACCGAGTAGCACTGTACCTACCATTTGCACGCTCCACACATGATCAGCGTGAATACAAGGATGGGTCCAAGCAAGAGTACTCTAATTTCACAAATTTTCGGTGTACTTTTATTTTCGGTACTTTCGGTGCATCTGCTTCATACCGAAAATTTCAATACACCGAACAAACACTAACACACATAATCCAATAGGGAACTGTTCGCTGTACCGAAAATTTCTGTTCACCTAACCTGGCCTTTTGCCCTCATACCGAAAATATTGAGCACCGAAAAGTTCTGAAATTAGAGTAAATGAAAACCAGAGTGTGCAGCTCGGATGGGTTGCTGTCACGGCGGAGTTCCGTGATGACATCATTTTCGTGATGTAGTGCGTACAAGCAGGTCTCTTTCTGCACAACTGCAGCTCAGTTGTACACACTACGCCATTTCCCGCCTCAGATCTGCACCAAATGTGATCAAATCACGGAATTCGGCCGTGACAGACACCCATAGTAGAAAGCCCCAACCTGCCCACTCTGGTTTTCATGTACTCTTGGTCCAAGGCAATGGTGACTACATCAAGGGGTGGCTCCTGTACATTTTGGTACTGTATGCCTATTGCCAATTTTACTCAACTGTAGCAATGGACCAGCATAGAAGTCCACTGTTGCGTGCCTGCATGCAAGAATAGCACCCTGCACAGGGCTAGTGCAGTGGTGGGTCGACTCGAGCATTGATTTGTACGGTGCCAGTAGAGCAGCTGTGAGTGTCAAAGCGAGTAGCACCACAGCGCTACAGTGAAACCTGTCCAGGCCGACCACCTGTCCTGAACGACCACTGCAACCAGGGCCACGGGATACTATGTCCGGTCAAATGATCTTGGATCAGGAGACCACCTGGTAACAGGGACCACGTTTCCAAGGTCCTCGAGCGGTCGTCTTAGACAAGTTTCACTGTATGTGGTTTAGGCAACAACCCTATTATGAATGTCTCAGTACTCTGTCAGTTTTGCGCCTAGTTGTTGCACTCTCCGACTGTATAATTATATTATCTAGTTCAGGGATGAATTTACCGGTATTTTTTGCATAGCACTTTTTGTTACTTGACGGCGCAAGCTAGGCATGGACAGCCTGTATGTATCGCAGTTTTCTGCTAGTTGCGGTGATTTTTGAGTAGCAGTAGATCGATTTTGCATAGCAAACTGCGATGCGATACCGGATAAATTCATGCCTGCAGTTAGAGCGGTGGATAGTTACTCTTAACTCGTATCCATATGTCCTTTTCCTTTCTACCCTATTCAATAGGTCATAATCATAGGGCAGGCGCAGAGATAGAGAGATTGGAGTAGAAGGGGCACTACAGGTCTACCCTCGTTGGTAAACAACACTGGGGGTTTCAATTTTGTTCTGTCGAGTAATATCTACTATCCGGACTTGGACTACATGTACTATCCGGACTTGAATGTACGCGTTTGAACCGATGTCGTACTAACGAGGGTAGACATGTGGTAGTAAATCAACTGGCACTGCATATGGACATGCGGTGACAGGACATTATGACAGCGACACGGACACATATGACACGACTCTCCTCCGAAGTGTCAGGGAGCGCAGATCAGTGACACGTGCTACTACCGCGCGCACACACGCACACGCACAGTCAGGACACATCGCGACCTCGCCATGTGTGCTGCTGGGAGACCAAACGTCGTCCGGCTTATCCACCCAGATGATAAATTCCTGTCGGAAGTAATAGTGGCATGGTAAGTAAGGACTAGTTGGAGCAAAACAAAACAAAACATGAAGATGGTGCCAATCACCCAGTGTGTCTCTTGCCACCCCTTACCTGTATCTGATAGCTGCTTGTAAAATCTATACTCCAGGTGCAGCTGCGGTGCTCTTGATTTCATCGGTTCCTGTTTCACAACAGCAGTGGCAACAGCAACGAAAGCCAGCACAAAAATTGCAGAGACTTTGGACCCCCCAAAAGCGGAATGGATTAAAATAAACTACAAAACATGCACAACCAGCCGGCAAATCATCAAGCACTGCATTCTGTGTTTCCACGGAACACAGTGAGTTCATTGTGTGAGCCGTGGAGTAGATTGATTTGTTGTCACCTAGACTGCACTTTGTGCTAAACTTGCTACAAGAAAACATTGGATATAGCCCAGACAAATTCACCCAGCAACTGCTGACATTGTCATCTGGTTCTATGCAAATACAAGCAATTCACCAACCAACAATTACACTTCTAGAAGAAAGTCAAACAGCTCACACAAAACTTTCAGAAATGAGACAGCACTTACCAATTTGATTGCTACGTATTCATTCGTATACAGGTTTTTTCCTAGGAATGATTAAACGGAGACGGCACAAAGAAAAGTAGAAAATCAGCTCTTGTTTATAATAATTTTCTGTAATTTGCACAATGAGTATACCAACTCGTCGTTTTTTTCAAGCGAAACAGGACAAGTCACTAATGATCCGGGACCACCGAGTGGAATGGAAATCTCAGCACTGACAACAATCGTGACTCTCTGGAGTCTTGATATGCAAGCTCACCAAGGCGTAGTTCTCCAAAATTTCCACAGCCAATCTTCTTGCCAACTCTGAAGTTGGGTCCAACCATCAAGGCACTGGACCCACCGGACGAGCTCTTTCCACTGGTGCCGCGGTCCGATCTATCTTTATCCTTGTTCGCGGTGCGAACAGTCGAGGCTTTTTTTGCATCGGCCATATCCCTGACGGCAGCCCACCAGGGCGAAAGTTGGTGAAATAGTTATAGGCCGCTTTCTCCTCACCGACTACTTCCAAGCACAACGCATCCCCGCTACGATCCAGACTACTACTAAAGGCGGGAAGGCGGCATCCGTGTACAGCCAACAGCAAATACTAAACACTAAAAACTTCAAGAAACAGCTAGGAGCTGCATGAGCCTCCAATGAATAATCGGTGACTACAGAAGAACAAGACGACAAACTGGAAAGCTAAAAATGCGGAGAACCTCCTGGCTACCAGAAAGGTTGTGCCCGATGCTTTTCTGTGAGGAAGATCCAAAAACGCGACGTACAACAGATTTTCTCACTTGCCGTCACACGACTACGTACACACACAGTCACTTCACGTGACACATGTGACACCAGTTTTTTTTTTTTTGAAAAGCCAAAACAGTGCGTGGGCGATGTGTGAAGCTCTGAAAGTAGTAAAATATCTACTCTCAGTAGCAGTGGATCCCTTGCCTCGGGCCCTCGGCTCGGACGGGTCCCGCGCGCGCGGTTGGTAGGGCTCCCTGGTTGGGACCCGCGCGACGACATGACCCAGACTACATGTACAGTCCAGGGAGTGGTATTTTACGACTCCCTGGCCCTGCTCGTTTTTTGTAGACTCCACTGCACTCCAGAGTCTAGTCTGGAGACTGGAGTCCAGACCCAGCAGCAGCATGCACCCGAGATCTGCTGCGTAGCTCTACAGAGTACTTTTTTGTAGCGATCATGCTCTGACGTGAGATGTGCATCTTGCGTGACTGCTATGTCCTTCAATATTTTTTGCAGGAACGAGAATTTCAAGAAGCAACCAACAGCAACGACGTGATCGATCGTGATCAGCAACGACCAGTACAGACTCAGTGGGTTTCTATCACTTGTCCATCGATCTTCGTCGGCCGGACCTAGGAAGAGGATTTATTGAGAACCAGTCGCAGAAGGGCCACAATGGCCACCACCTACCGCCAAGACATGCCTCCAAAGGGAGGCTTTGGCGACATCACCTGGAAGAGGATTTCGGCGAGCAAGATATTTGGATGGAAAGGCTGGGCATTCTTGGTTGGCTTCCACGCAGTGAACGGTTATATCTTCATGAAGCATCGTGCCTATTACAAGTGAGTAGCAGTTGTGTTGATTGCGGGAAAGTGGGAACGGTGGATTATTTGTATTGATGGTCAGTGCGCCGGTGTTGGACATGGCCGCGGCGGCTGGTGCGCAGGACTCGACCTGCGCAAGTAGCCCATCGTAAGAGAGAATACACTAGCAGGGAAAGGGACGCTGCATGCTGAGGACTCTGTTGAACTTTTACTCCTGCCACTGAATCGGCGGCGGGTCATGTGTCCTGCTGCATATCCGCTCATACGTAGTACAATGTAGATGTGCATGTAGTTGGTCGGCCCTCGTCCGTTGTGTTTGTGTTTGGGTAGAATCGATGTAGCAGGAGCCATGCATTTCAGTTACAGCCGCCATATAGAGCGAGGATTCCCTGCGACGCTGTTTCAGATCATCATTTTTGTGTTTCGAAAATAAATAATTGGATGAAGTGAGGCTTCACAACGCACGCGCACACATGCGTATGTACACACACACACACACACACACACACACACACACACACACACACACACACACACACACACACACACACACACACACACACACACACACACACACACACACACACACACACACACACACACACACACACACACACACACACACACACACACTCAGCCTCTCAGACTCAGACATGCCCATCGCTGAAGCGATGATAGCGAACAGCTATGTTAGACATAGCAACTTGTGCTGGAATTACATCATTCAACAGCTTGCAAGGCTGACGAATTGACCACTAATTTTAACCTGGTATCCACCACACAGCTGATTGAAGCGGCTTTTTCTGGCCAGGCCGTATAACTCTCCAGAGTGTGCAGCTCCGTGCAACCTCCAACCCAGTTCTTATTTCAGAAATCACTTGTGCGTTGACTCGGTGTATATCTAGCCCGCAGCATTGTGCACAGTCAGCCCCGTCACGTTTTGAATGCGTACCGCAGCTTGAATGCATACCAACTTAGAAGTTGTGACTTCGGTGGTATTATTGATGACACAATCATACCGTATCTTGAATGAATACTGTATCTTGAATGGTCTCTGCTGGGATGACAGCTACACTTAGCGCAGGGGTTAGAGCATCGCTGGCCTCAAGCCAAGGTCCCTGGTGGTGACAGTAAAATTTTTATTCAGACTTTCCCCCTTTTCCCTTCCCTCAACCAACGGGTGTCTTGAAAATTAGCCCCGGTCTTTTATTACCGCCTGTCTGAAATAAGCGCTGCGCCATTTCAGGGCGTTTGTGTGGATTTTTTCAAATTGGGTGAACATTTAGGGCTCGCAAACTACTAAGCGCCTCGGCCAGTATTACGCCGAAAATACGGTGCTAATCGCTAGTTATGGAAACAAATTGATGCACATGCAATTCTGAAACTGTACGAGTCGTGATAACTCACTTGCCATTCAAGATGTCGCTGGTGCTGCTTTCTACTGCTGAAGTTGTGACTGGGGTCACCGTGCTGCCGACAAGTTCAAATAGATTTGCAGGTAGTTGTTGCCAAGTGAGTTGTTTGCCGGCATGCGAGAACTGGAACGATTTCTTGTCAGCTTTCTGCTGCAGGACAACCTTGCGGGATTTGAGCTGTGTCTTGAGTGCGCCCACCTTGCCTGACACGGTGGCGATCCCTGCCAGTTTGCTGGTTATCATATTCGTGACTGTCCAGCAACCAGCCTGTCCGATGGCCACAGAGAGTTGCTGTCGGACTTTCAGGGCACGCTTTTCTCTCGACTGGCGATCAGACTCTTTCGCGATGATCTCCTGATGTCGGAATTTTGCGATTTCTGCGCAGCGCTGGCGATGAGGGATGCGTGGGGTTTTTCCCGACACCGTCTGTCCAGCTGAGCGAATGCTCTTTCACTGGCAACGTTGGTGGTGGCGACGCTGGATGTCACCTTACGCAAGTCCGTAAATCTTTCCTGGTAGAGTCCAGCCGGCATCAGGCCGGACTGGAGGTAGTTTCCGTAGGGTAGCAGTAAGTGTTTCTAGTAGTACTCGTAGAAATTGGTGACCTCCGCCATGCCTGGGGCTACCACGAGAACAAACACTCGTGCGACTGCCCTGAGTGATGAAGAGCTGAGGCTGATGGCGTCGTTGCAGGGCATTGAGTTATCTGCGGTAGAAATCCTAAAAACATTGGCCGCACTCGTCTCGGAATCGGCTGATGGGGAGGCGCGCCTGAACAAACGGGCTGACGAGCTGGCAGCCAGTACCCAGTAGCATTCTGGGCAAATGTGTTCTCTAGACTCTAGTCGACGTCTACAGAGAACCTGCCAGGAATGCACGTGTGTATGTTCAAGTCCAATCCGGAGCACTTTTTTCATTTTTGTTCCAAGCCCGGAATGAGCGGGGTGGACCTGGGGAACAATTTTAAAGAATATTTTCCGTAAGTTTTGACGTGTTTTTCCTCACAAACTACAGTCCATTTCAAAACTATAGACGCGTAGGGTTTTTGAAATATTTCAAATTTGGCTGGAACTTTTTGAGAATAGTTTTCGGAATATTTCTCAGGACCGCTCCACAATTACTCTCATAAAGTTTCTAAACGATTGGATAACAGACGCCCAATTTGGAAAAAATTATGCACAAAGTGATCACAGATTTTATGTGGTATAGTTGCTGGCATAACGGCTTTTGCCTAAGTACGCGTCTATAGTTTTGAAATGGACTGTAGTGCGTAGTGTGTGTACCTGTGTGTGTGTGTGGGGGGGGGGGGGGGAGGGTCTAAATGTGTGCAAATGACATTCTTACACCTCTGCTGTTACTAATAAATAAAAGGGGGGTTGTCAACTGACAACCGCTCTATTAAGTTGCTATTCACTCTTAAGATGAAAATTCTTTTATCATTGACGTTTCGGGCCAGTCACCCATTGTCAGATTACTGTAGTACAAAAATCGCCAATAGCTATTTTCCTTGGCCGCGACTGCTAAAGACCCGTTGTTGTTGCAAATCTTTCTTCTCACGACAGCCAGTGACCAGTACGAGATAACACGTGTGATTGTTGTTGTTGCTAATGCTGTTGGTGTTTTTCTTTTTGTCGATGTCATTGCCGTCGTTGCTGGTGGTGGTGGTGGTGGTGCTGGTGGTGGTGCTGGTGGTGGTGCTGGTCGTGGTGGTGCTGGTCGTGGTGGTGGTGGTGATGATGATTGTGGTGCTGGTGGTGATGATTGTGGTGCTGGTGGTGATGATTGTGGTGCTGGTGGTGATGATTGTGGTGGTGGTATTGTCATGCCGTGCCTTGACTTGTTGTGACTACTTGCAGGGAGATGGAGTGGGTGAAGAAGGATGCGCGGACAGCTCTTCTTCCCGTACTAATGGCCGAATCTGATAGAG
>NC_088648.1:16015500-16025489 GCF_964019385.1 Sycon ciliatum | reverse complement strand
ACACGGACACTTCCATAGCACGGACACTTCCATAGCACGGACACTTCCATAGCACGGACACTTCCATAACACGGACACTTCCATAACACGGACACTTCCATAACACGGACACCTCCAGAACCAGAACCAGAACAACTCCGGTCCGTATCAAGGACGGATCTGTCTGCAAAGGTGTGCATGTCACGTTACACGAGCCGTTCTACTCTACAAAAGTAGGTATATTGCAACACAAACGCATAGCAATGCAGGGACGTCGGAAGGTACATGCATTTTAGTGTGGTACGGTCAGCCATCTGAAGTACGATTTACTCGTGGGGGGAGGCCGGGGGTGGCTGAGGTCAGAAAAAATTGGAAATTTAGAGCCCCGCCTGGATCAGTGCATTTGATTGATTCACAGGGTATCTGGGGCAAAGAGTGGTACAGTCAATAGACTCAATACCGTAGTGACTGTACTGTGTCCGACGGACGCCCCTGCAATAAACAGGTAAGCACAGTTACCGTAATGCCGCAGTGTACTAAAGCTGGGCTCAGTATTCCTGTAGAAGGCAATGTCAGTGGCTTGACTTCTGTTCACACATCGGGCTTCCAATCAAACCACAGTACAGTGAAGCCTGTCCAAGACGACCACCGCTCAAAGGGGTATTCAAAACGTGGACTCCGTTACCAGGTGGTCCGCTCCTTATCCAGGGTCATCTGACTTGAAATAGCACCCCTTGGTCCTGGTTGCAGCGGTCTTCTAGGACGGGTGGTCGCCTTATCCGAGTGGTCGCCTTGACCGGTTTTACTGTATTTCTCTGTGTGTCAACATTAAAACCAGGCTGATGTGCTGCCAGTGCATCTTAAAAACCAGGCTTGTACTGTAAAACCTGTCGATGTGACCACTCGGATAAGGCGACCACCTGTCCTAGAAGACCGCTGCAGCCAGGACCAGGGGATGCTATTCCAGTCAAATGGCCCTGGACAAGGCGACCACCTGGCAACAGAGACCACATTTTGAATGTCCCTTGAGCGGTCGTCTTAGACAGGCTTCTAACTGATATAATAATTATTACAGTCATATCTCGCTTATCCGGTCCTCTTTTATCCGGATCCCTCGCCATCCGGCAGAAAATCGTTTTTTTACCGATTTACAGCATATGCCGTACATACATACAGAATGTTTGTTCGATTATCCGGTTCCCTGGCCTATCCGGATTTTTGGTGGAAAACGGATGTGTGCGGTTAAGCGAGATCTGACTGTATTATGAGAGAGGCTTTAATACAAGACCCTATGGTCATGGTAAGCATTGCAAGGATACGGCTATAAGCATAGTCCAGACGATGTTGTCAGCAGGCTCCACTTGTACGTCGTCCCGGGGTGCCGGTCGACCGTGACCACCCCGTGTTCCGTCTACCCGTACAACTTGTGTCCAGGGGAATGTTGTTGTTGTTGTTGTCGTCGGTGAGTATGTGTATGTAGCCGGACTGCTCGTTGGTGCCGTGGCTGGCTGTGCCGTGGTCACATTGGGCCACCATTCTGGAGGACACAATACCTGCACCGCGGCATGCACACAATATGCAGTATTGTGACTTTGGGTTGAGTTAAGAGAGAGAGAGAGAGAGAGAGAGAGAGAGAGAGAGAGAGAGAGAGAGAGAGAGAGAGAGAGAGAGAGAGAGAGAGAGAGAGAGAGAGAGAGAGAGCGTGTGTGTGTGTGTGTGTGTGTGTGTGTGTGTGTGTGTGTGTGTGTGCGCATGCGCACACGTGCGTGTGTTTGTGTTCTTTCGTTTGGGATGAAACTCCTAGGTTCAGCCACACAAGTCACGACAGCACACAGCACATGTGTGTATAAGAAATAGGAAGAGGAGGAGAATTCATAACGACTCATAAGCCACAAGCGTGCTTGGTTCTCAGTGTTAGTGTCAATTTCAATTTTACTTTTTTTAGCAGAATCTGCCTCCTTTTCGAGCATTCTCCACCAAAACCTACTGGCAGGTATGCTACGCTGAAGTTTCCATGGAGATAAGAATTTGCCAGTGAACCTTCCCAAGAGATGTCAACGAAAGTGTTCAAGGACATATAATTCCTTCTTTCGGTGCCTGTACTACCGCGTACTGGTGACTAACACATTTTACAATTAACGGCCAGGATGTCAAATCTCTGGACTGAAACATAGAACAACGTTCGCACATCAGCATCCGACTTTAATATTGAGCTTTTGTTTGAGGGTGAGTAATCATGCGTGACGAGTTATTCAGGCATAACGGTATAAATTGGCCTCTTTGTTCACAAGATGGCGTGTATCGAGCAGTGTGGTCATGTTACCTTCTTTTTTTGGGAATTTTGTTTGTTTCTGTGCGAGTTGTTTTGCATCGAAGCCCGAGAGCTCGACTTTCTTATGCTTTAATACCACCGTTGTATTAGAGGGGGAGCTATGAAGATTACAATCCATGCACATAGACGCATCTACTTCTCGCCAGTGACTAAGCGCCATTCTCATTCCATTCCTACATGGCAATCTTTTGTGTTTCCATTGACACTTTGTGATCCATCAGATGTTTGAGTTGTTGTTGTTGTTTATTTTACTTCACCAAATGAACAGGCAGAGATGCCTTCTCACCTGCCCATAGGACAGGTTCTCACAGAATGATGAAGGGATGATATGCAAGGGAAAACAAGAAATGATAATAATATAAGACAGAAAGGACCAAAAGAAAAAAAAGAAAAAATCATGGAGTCAGAAATAGAAAGACAATAATTTCATGGAGTCAAAGAATAGAAAGGCAATTTCATGGAGTCAGGAACACGTGGTTGATTTTATAGACATGCATGCACAAAGGACTGATAGATGAGAAGGTTGGAATTTATGGCAGATAATAAAAGGATATTCACAAAGTAAGTATATCAATGGCAGAAAGAGCTTTTCGGAAGGGACCAGGGACACCTATCACTCTAAAATCAGAGGGGAGAGCGTTCCAGAGAATGCTTCCCCGATACATCATGGTCGATCGTCCCGCAGGCCCACGAAGAAAGGGAACTTGAAGCAAGTTCGACAGTTGTCCCCGTGTGGTGCGCTGATCCTCCGGAACAGTCTCCGGGGCCGTTCGGGTGAATAATTGTTGAAGAAGGGGGCTACAGGAGGAGTTAATGCATCGATGAAAAAATACGACAATTTTGTGTGTATATGCACGTGGTAGACTAACAATGCTGAGCAGAGAGAGCAGCGGGGCAGTTGGAGTCAAGAGCCGCTGTCACTACGAGTTAGTCCTTGCAGATTGCTGCCGACCAAAACTTAGTTGTGAGCATATCAAGAGCTGTGCGCTGCAAGAGTACTTTTTCCTCGTGTGCCGAAGGTTGGAGGCACTTCTACTACCCTTGGTTTCTTAGCAGGAGTCATGGTGACGAACGTTACTGTTGATGCTGTGATGCCGGAAGAGGCCGACGATAGCCAAAAGCGGGATTGCATGGTACCCCAACCAGCTTCAAAAAACCAGGTGTGTAAGTGGCGTGTGCCGAACGGTGCAGGTAGTGCTTGTGATCAGCTCTGCACAACTGGACAAGAGCTTCGAGACCACATCTGGAAGGAACATCTGAAAGGAAGATTACGCTATACCAGGAAGCGGCAAGACCTTGCTAAATGCCTTTCGGAGGGATGTGTCCGCAATACATACAAGAATAACAAATTAATACCTTAATAGGCACTTGAAACGGCACACAGGTGAACTCCCCTTTATATGCAATCATCAAGGCTGTGGTCGAACCTTCGACCAAAACTCAAGCTTGAAGTACCATAAGAAAAATTGCACACAGAAGACAAATATTTCAAGTCTCCAAAGCCTGGCTGTTCTGCTTCATGACAGTCATGCTGAGAAGGCATCGAACACAGAACAGCCATTACCAGATATCAGAGGTGCTTCTGAAGCAGATGCTGCATCTTTGGCTAACATCATAGAATCAGCACCGCCACCACAACAGAAGCAGGAACCAGCACACCCACTACGGTAGTACCCCAGCAGCATCGCCCAGCACCGCCACCACTACGGAAGCAGCAGTTCCTCGTACCTCCACCACCAGAGACGCAGCACCTGCCAACACCATCACCATGGCAGCATACGCACCCAACAGCCCCTGGCACCGCCACCTCTATAGCAGCAGCCAGCACCTTCAATATCACCGTAACAACACTGCGGGACACCCCCAGCACCGTAACCAGTCACTACACCAGCAAGTCCGTGCACAGCAACCACCACAGCAGCAAGTCCGTGCACAGCAACCACCACAGCAGCAAGTCCGTGCCCAGCAACCACCACAGCAGCAAGTCCGTCCACAGCAACCACCACAGCAGCAAGTCCGTGCCCAGCAACCACCAGAGCAGCAAGTCCGTGCCCAGCAACCACCACAGCAGCAAGTCCGTCCACAGCAACCACCACAGCAGCAAGTCCGTCCACAGCAACCACGACAGCAGCAAGTCCGTCCACAGCAACCACCACAGCAGCAAGTCCGTCCACAGCAACCACCACAGCAGCAAGTCCGTGCACAGCAACCACCACAGCAGCAAGTCCGTCAACAGCAACCACCACAGCAGCAAGTCCGTCCACAGCAACCACCACAGCAGCAAGTCCGTCCACAGCAACCACCACAGCAGCAAGTCCGTCCACAGCAACCACCACAGCAGCAAGTCCGTCCACAGCAACCACCACAGCAGCAAGTCCGACCACAGCAACCACCACAGCAGCAAGTCCGTCCACAGCAACCACCACAGCAGCAAGTCCGTCCACAGCAACCACCACAGCAGCAAGTCCGTCCACAGCAACCACCACAGCAGCAAGTCCGTCCACAGCAACCACTACAGCAGCAAGTCCGTCTACAGCAACCACCACAGCAGCAAGTCCGTGCACAGCAACCACCACAGCAGCAAGTCCGTGCACAGCAACCACCACAGCAGCAAGTCCGTCCACAGCAACCACCACAGCAGCAAGTCCGTGCACAGCAACCACCACAGCAGCAAGTCCGTCCACAGCTACCACCACAGCAGCAAGTCCGTGCACAGCAACCACCACAGCAGCAAGTCCGTCCACAGCAACCACCACAGCAGCAAGTCCGTGCACAGCAACCATCACAGCAGCAAGTCCGTCCACAGCTACCACCACAGCAGCAAGTCCGTACACAGCAACCACCAGAGCAGCAAGTCCGTCCACAGCAACCACCAGAGCAGCAAGTCCGTGCACAGCAACCACCACAGCAGCAAGTCCGTCCACAGCAACCACCACAGCAGCAAGTCCGTGCACAGCAACCACCAGAGCAGCAAGTCCGTGCCCAGCAACCACCACAGCAGCAAGTCCGTGCACAGCAACCACCACAGCAGCAAGTCCGTGCACAGCAACCACCACAGCAGCAAGTCTGTGCACAGCAACCACCACAGCAGCAAGTCCGTGCACAGCAACCACCACAGCAGCAAGTCTGTGCACAGCAACCACCACAGCAGCAAGTCCGTGCCCAGCAACCACCAGAGCAGCAAGTCCGTGCACAGCAACCATCACAGCAGCAAGTCCGTCCACAGCAACCACCACAGCAGCAGCCGATTTCACTGCCACTGACACCAAAATCGCAGTTAAAAAAAAAAGCGCAGCGCAGCACAGCACAGTACAGTCGGGCGGCGAAGAACGGCCAGGCTAGAATTTCACCAATTTTTAAGAACGGTGTAGGCTGGATGGTTTGCAGATAAGAACGGAAACCGTAATGTACACTATAAGTCTATAATGTACACTCAGACGTATAGCTCTGCATAACAGTACATGTAAGACTGTACTCGTGCCATCGAATAAGAACGTAAGCGGTCACGTACTCATGCGTACACCAGTCGCCTGGTTACCGTGCCTGCAGGCTACAACGTTTACGGCGTTCCTGTCACTCGAGTTTAACCTTTGGACCTTCGAGTTGAGCCTTGGTGTGAAAGTTGTAGCCCGAAGGCACGGTGACCAGGCAACTCCAAACAATTGCCGCCGTGGTTGGCTACCACCCGACTTCTCATAAATATTGACAGTCTTACGACGAGCCAGGAGATGTTGAATAAATAAATTGACTTCGGCTCGATTTTGATGCGGGAGGGCCCGGGAATCTCTATTTTTTTGGTCTCGCCTTAGAGGCAGTGCATCCCGTTGGGAAGAGAAGCACGTGATCCCGGGAGCTTGCCGTGATACGGGAAAGTCGAAAATCAATTCACACGGCAGGATGAGCATACAGTACCTGCAGTACAAACAGTCCACGGAATGCCACGGGTGCATTTCCACCCCCCCCCCCCCCCGGCCCCGGGACCGTACCGGGATAGCTTGCGGGATACGTTCGCGCCAAAATATGAGTACACCATGTGACGGAATCTCCATGGCAGCATTACGCACGGGATGAATCCTACCGTTTTGTAAATCGCCTCTTGCGGTGCTACGAATTTTCGTTGTGCGCAACCTCTCTATTTTCGCAAGGCCCGTCGTGAAGCTTCGTTCGAATTTTCGTTTTGCAGAACCTCTCTAGTAATTACATGTACCAAGAGTACATAACCCCCACTCTTGCATGTACCTATCTAAAGTGTCGATCACGCTGCTACTTCAGACCACTGTACTCTGTAGCCTCGGAGTTCAATGTTATAGTGTGTATAAAATTAATATTGCTTACCCGCTGTCCAGGCGTGACAAACACGCGACCTCTCTGACAAGGCAGCTGTCGCCGAAACCGTCCAAGCGTCGGTGAAGAGCGAGCACTCATCGTCGCCGCTACCAGTGCTGATGGTCGTCGCTGAACCGTTGGCATTTTGCCGGAGAAAAGCCAAATGGAGTTCGGCCCGTGTCCCGCTGTAGCGAGGACTTCTTTCGGATCCCTTCTGCTTTGGAGTCAGCTACGACTGAGCTACAATTGTTTGTTTTGTAGCTTCAGCATTTCGGGCTTGAAGCAGCTTGATGGACTTGTAATCTACTTTGTAGGACTAACAAGTAACAGAACAATAGTCAGTGCTGCTAAAAAAAATGATCCGATCCGGAGAGGGTCGGCGCCGGGCGCTGTGCAGGCCCAGACCTGCAACGACTGGGCTGTAAATGGTGCTGGGGCGCTAACCAGCTCATGCGCTTGGATTTGATCGAGCAGTGCATGACATCAAGGCGACAGGGCAGTAACAGACTATTATCACATATGGCACGTGATTGTTGCCCGTACTCCAGCGAATCAGCACCTTTCGCGCCGCGGGCAATAATATGCGATATTGCCCGCAAAAAAATAGTTTATTTGCCCGCAAAAAAATAGTTTATTTCAGTGATCGCGTGACCAGGTGACTACGATCGTACGACGACTCTGTAGACTGTACCGTACGACTCTACGACGAGTCGCAGTGTAGCATTGAGACGAAGATGGAATTCTTTTTGGAGATGGACATCCCGGCAATGCACATGGCCTCGGACGTCTGCCGTGTGGTGCTTGCAGGGATCATTTGTTCAGTCATGTTGGCAGCCTGACCGTCGGTAAGCTTGTGGATAAGATTCAGTTCTGCTCGAAGTGGTACTGTGATCACAAACAATTATTTGAAATAACACAAATTCAACTCAGCGTCGTGCGTTTTCAAATCCTCGCAAAGTCACTGCCTGTGTGTGGTCTTCATGTGCCACGCAAAACTCTTACCAGGCTCATCTCACCTTTGCTTGAACAACAAACACAACAATTCAGGAATGTTTTGCAATGAAAAATACAGCTATCTGGAGCTGAAAAAAAGAAGAAAAATTGTCCTCAGAATTGCACACCAGGGAGTCGTCAAATACTTGTACTTGTTGCAGTACTGTATTTGACAACTTCCTGATACACATGTAAACATGAAGAAACTCTTTGTGGTAGCACTCTTAATTTTTCAATTGAAATTATGATTCTGCTGTATTTTATTGTCGTTGCCATGTCTATTGCTATGACGATGCGGTGCCGGCACTTTTTTTCTGTCTCCGTCTTTCAGTACTGTATACTCTCTGATGGCCTGTAGAAGACTTTTTGTTAGGGTGTAGGAGAAATATCTTCATTTTTCCTGTTTTGATAATGATAGCACATCAATATACATTGTGGTCATAATGTGTTGGCATTTGGGCTAATTTCAACAGCAGCCCAATGGTCTGCTCTGTGGGCCATGTGATAAATTTGTTATCGCATGGTTGCTGCGGGCCTTGTGGCATATTATTGCCCCTCGAGGTTAGCCCTCGGGCCTACGGCCCTTGGGCTAACCTCTCGGGGCAATAATATGCCATAAGGCCCTTGCAACCATGCGATAACATATACTTAGGCCACACTGAAGAAGGTCTGTGGTTCGACTCACCCGACCGACCGTACATTTTTCAGCCCGACCGTAACTTTTTTTCGGCGGGCTGTCGTGTGACTGACGTAGATCTACGTGGACTGAACACGTCCACGTCTACGTGCTGTGCAGCGTGAGTCTGCGGACGCAGGCGGCTCCTTTTGGACTTGACTTGTAGTTGTACTGCAGTGGCAGTGCAGTGCAGTGAGTGGTAGATCTACGACTGCTGCCTTGTGCTGGTAGTAGAGTCTACTCGATACGACCACCGGCACGGCGGCAGACTGGCGAGACTTATTTTGAAGTGACCGTCCGGTTGAGAGTGATTGCCTCGTTCCAGATTAAGGACGGCCTTCTGTTTTGGGATGAAGGACAGACGAGATTGCACTTTCCTCGTGTATTGGGAACGATATTTCACCTGTACCGGTAAGTTGCTGCTCCATGTGTGCAAGCACAGGAAGCGTCGATGGAAAAAGCCCATGTATTCGTGCACGCCGACACCAAACTAGCAATACATGTACCGGTACATTGTACAATTTGTACTTCGAAGTAGTTCCCGAACTTACTTTCAACTCGCATCGTTCTTCATTTGCTTGATGATTTGGACAGTCAGAGTCACCGCTTGAAGTTATTCTCTTCTCGTTCCAGAGCTACACAATGTTTCAAAGTATTAGCCAGTGATCCCTTTATACAACACTAGCAGCACCCCCGCCAGCGTTGCCTGGCCGAATGTGGCATGCATGCGGGTGAAGCAAGTACATGAACAGCACACGTGCTCAGCACGTGGTGGTGGCCAGACCGCTGAAGTCCTGGTGAGGGAGGTTCTTCATCGTTGGAAGGAGAAGGAGGGACGTCTGTTACGCCTCCGGGAGGCTGGTCAGGGTTGTCCATCACCTGGTGGCGGATGAAGCGGCTCAAAAAATTCAAAAACTTACGAACAAAAGTGCGATGCGCTCTTCACTGCAGATGCAGAGTGCAGTCAGTGCAGATCTTTTGTATCCTTTTGTTGCAGATGTTTCTATTTGCAGAGAACGGTTCACGTGGTCCGCAGCGCTTGTGCGGCTGCTAGTGCTACCTATGCCATAGCCTAGGCTAGGTGGCTACATGATTCGCACGCTTCGCGTGCTCAGTGCTTCTGCGCGCGGCTGCTAGCATGCTACTGCTACTCGTACTGATCGTGTCTGCTATAGTATAAGTATAAGCGCTACCACCGTAGAAATAAAAAATCCGAAGGAAATACGACAATTTTACTGCGTCTGTAGCTTGTGTTGTAGCGCACCCATGTTCTGAATTCCTGCTGGGTGGGTCAAGCCAGACTCTCTTCCCTGTTCCATCGCCTCTCCAAAAGTATATTCTGACATTGTTGAGATTTACAGATGAGAAATTGCACACCTGTCAAATCGTTTCTGATTCGAGCACCCGGGTCTACGTACCTACACTGTTCGCACGCTTCGCGTGCTCAGCACGTGGTGGTGGCTACACGATTCGAACGCTTCGCGTGCTCAGTGCTTCTGTGGCTGCTTCCGCTAGCTACACGATTCGCACGCTTCGCGTGCTCAGCTCAGTGCTTCTGCGGCCGCTAGCGCGCTAGCTACACTGTGCTACACTGTTCGCACGCTTCGCGTGCTCAGGGCAGCGCTGCTCCGCAGCGCTTCAGCGTGACACAAAAACACACGTCACAGGTGCCTCTTCTTTATA
>NC_088648.1:15888000-16010500 GCF_964019385.1 Sycon ciliatum | reverse complement strand
ACCCCTTCTAGAATACTTTTCTTCAAGGAAACCCCATCTAGAATACTTTTCAAGGAAACCCTTTCTAGAATTCATTTTCAAGGGAGCCCTTTCTAGAATTCATTTTCAAGGGAGCCCTTTCTAGAATACTTTTCAAGGAAACCCTTTCTAGAATACTTTTCAAGGAAACCCTTTCTAGAATGCTTTTCAAGGAAACAAAAAAATTCGAACGAAAAAGTCAGGCAGACACTTCCTTTCATCTATCAAACGTTTTCTTTCCCTTCTCTTCAGAATAGCACAGGGAATGTTGGAAATTTGGAAAACACATGACTATAATAGAGTTTGCAAAAAAGAAAAAAATAGAAAAAGACAACACTTCAACATAGGTGATACGTGATTAATAAAGTGCTAAAAAAACTCAAAAACAGAAGTTGTACTGAGCTGTTCTGTTCCCTGCACTTTCCTGAAGAGAAGGGAAAGAAAACGTTTGATAGATGACATGAAGTGTCTACTGGATTGTATTGATTTGCGTCTTTGCATGTGAAGGTATAGATTGCGAAGCTATTTTTTTCGCCCCCAAACTACCGCTTCAAAAAGTCAGGATTCAAACTTTCCGGAACGTTCGGATGCTGTTCTGCATTTGAGCATACGATGCACATTTGATGGGCACAAACGCGTGCGGTATTGAACAGAGTATAAAGTATGTATGAGGAACTCAGGGTAGTAGCAGCAGGAGTTAGGTGCACGCACAGTCACATCACATTGTCTTCATATAATTTTCCTTTTCTTCTTTTGGTCCTTTCTGTCTTATATTATTATCATTTCTTGCTTTCCCTTGCATATCATCCCTTCATCATTCTGTGAGAACCTGTCCTACTGATGGGCAGGTGAGAAGGCATTTCTGCCTGTTCATTTGGTGAAGTAAAAATAAACAACAGCAACAACATTCCAAAGAGCTCGAGGCTTCACAACAGGCGCAGGAGTGCACCTGTGAAGGTGCATGCACCGTCCCGGAACCAGTCGTCCCGGAACAGCTTTTAAAGCAGGTACATGTACATGTACATGTAGACTTTTCCTACAGTCCATTTCAAAACTATAGACGCGCAGGGTTTTTGAAATATTTCAAATTTGGCTGGAGCTTTTTGAGAATAGTTTTCGGAATATTGCTCAGGTCCGCTCCACAATTACTCTCATTATAGTTTCTAAACGATTGGATAACAGACGCCCAATTTGGGAAAAATTATGCACAAACTGATCACAGATTTTATGTGGTATAGATGCTGGCATAACGGTTTTTGCCTAGGTACGCGTCTATAGTTTTCAATTGGACTGTAGGTCTTCCTTTTGTTTCTTTTTGCTATAGCCGCTATGTGACACAGATAGATAGATAGATAGATAGATGGATGGATGGATGGATGGATGGATGGATGGATGGATGGATGGATGGATGGATGGATGGATGGATAGATAGATAGAGAGAGGGAGAGAGAGAGAGAAAGTTAGAACATTCGTTCATTCGCTTGGTGAACATTCATTCATAGGAAATGATATTCTCCACTGCACTGCTATTTCCACATTGAAATGAATACACGTACAAATACAAGCGTTGAATAAGACGGTTAGTGTTGTCTCACCTCTCGTTGCGGTCGTGAGTTGCTCACTGGTATTGGGCTGGCCTCGTACATCTGTTGTAGCCGGTATGACAGACGTGTGAGGTGCATGGGTAGGCGATGCTGTGAGTGAAGATACGTAGCAAACACGTATGAACACACGCACACACACACACACACACACACACACGTACACACACACGGGTGCGCACATCATTGGTGTCGGAAGGCTATTTATGGTGGTGCGGTGAGCCATTTGGGAGCCACTTCGGTGGCCTCTCCTGAATTTTACAAATTGTGTAGCACTGCGTCATTCGCCTGGTGAACATTCATTCATAGAAAATAACATTCTCTCCAGCACTGCTATTCCAGCTCTGAAATGAATACAGTCATGTACAAATGCGAGCGTTGAATGAGTGTTGTCTCACCTCTCGTTGCTGTCGTGCGCTTCTCACTGGTACCGGCTTGGCTTGGTGCATCTGTTGTTGCGGGTATGATGGGTGTGGGAGGTGCATGGGTAGGCGATGCTGTAGAACATACATAGCAAACATGTATGACCGCACACACACACACACACACACACACACACGTGTGCGCGCACACACACGCATACCCGTATGTACACACAAAATACACACACACACACTCACACACACACACACGCGCGCGCACACACACACACACACACACACACACACATCATTGGCACCAGAAGGTGTTTATGGGGGTGCGGTGAGCCATTTGGGGGAACCACTATGGACTGTGAATTCCTGAAGCCATTGTCAAATTGTCCCTTGCAAAGTTGATAATCTTGTTGTGTCTATACTCCACCTGCTCCCAGCCCCGTGCCATCTCCACCTGCTCCCAGCCCCGTGCCATCTCCACCTGCTCCCAGCCCCATGCCATCTCCACCTGCTCCCAGCCCCGTGCCATCTCCACCTGCTCCCAGCCCCGTGCCATCTCCACCTGCTCCCAGCCCCGTGCCATCTCCACCTGCTCCCAGCCCCGTGCTATCTCCACCTGCTCCCAGCCCCGTGCCATCTCCACCTGCTCCCAGCTCCGTGCCATCTCCACCTGCTCCCAGCCCCGTGCCATCTCCACCTGCTCCCAGCCCCGTGCCATCTCCACCTGCTCCCAGCCCCGTGCCATCTCCACCTGCTCCCAGCCCCGTGCCATCTCCACCTGCTCCCAGCCCCGTGCCATCTCCACCTGCTCCCAGCCCCGTGCCATCTCCACCTGCTCCCAGCCCCGTGCCATCTCCACCTGCTCCCAGCCCCGTGCCATCTCCACCTGCTCCCAGCCCCGTGCCATCTCCACCTGCTCCCTGCCCCGTGCCATCTCCACCTGCTCCCAGCCCCGTGCCATCTCCACCTGCTCCCAGCCCCGTGCCATCTCCACCTGCTCCCAGCCCCGTGCCATCTCCACCTGCTCCCAGCCCCGTGCCATCTCCACCTGCTCCCAGCCCCGTGCCATCTCCACCTGCTCCCAGCCCCGTGCCATCTCCACCTGCTCCCAGCCCCGTGCCATCTCCACCTGCTCCCAGCCCCGTGCCATCTCCACCTGCTCCCAGCCCCGTGCCATCTCCACCTGCTCCCAGCCCCGTGCCATCTCCACCTGCTCCCAGCCCCGTGCCATCTCCACCTGCTCCCAGCCCCGTGCCATCTCCACCTGCTCCCAGCCCCGTGCCATCTCCACCTGCTCCCAGCCCCGTGCCATCTCCACACTTAGACAGTGGATAACGATAACCACATTTAAAGGATTGTTTATTGACACGATGAAAAAACACAACTGGACATGGCAAACTCGAGAGGAAGACTGCTTTTCACACCACGGCAACACACGCATGTACACACGACGTACACAAAATACCGTACTACAACATAACTCCAGCTCCCCGCAGTAGAATAAAAAATGAATACCTTGCATGCATAGGCATGTGCAGTGGCATCCTAATTCGCATAGCTTTGGGTATGGGGAGGGGTATGGGGGGGGGGGGTACATGGCCAGGTTGCCATATATTGCAACTGATCTGCATACGCAACAATTGGACAAGCAATCGGTTTGTGTTGTCTTACATGCATTCGCAGTTGCAACTCCCATCCGTGGTTTGCTTGTAGCGGCTGCATCTGTGAATAGGTATAGCATGAACATGCACATCCACATGTTCAGACAGACAGACAGACAGACAGACAGACAGACAGACAGACAGACAGACGGACGGACGGACGGACGGACGGACGGACGGACGGACGGACGGACGGACAGACAGACAGACGGACAGACAGACAGACAGACGCACACACACGCACGCACACGCACGCACGCACGCACGCACACACACACACACACACACACACACACACAGAGGGATAGCTAGAAATGCGTAGCAATATGGAGAGCCCTGTTTTCGGCCAATGCAGACGCCATTCCTAGAGGGGAATATTCTGCCAAATTCTCCTCAAATGCCACCAGCTGAATACCACAACACACATTCTACCATAGCAAGCCTACATCATGTTCAACCCTCCTCCCCCCCCCCCCCCGGACAATAAAACCAACACCACATTTTAAACCTGGTAGATTGTTGAGGGACCACTAGCCGAGTACACGTTATGAGCTGCCACTGAGTGGTCTGATGATTGACATTATTATTGTTATTATTTTCATCTGTAATTTCGACGTGGACATTCAAAGCAACACTGACCTTTACAATATTTCTCATCCTCGTTGTCTACACAGTCGCTTGCATTGTCACACAGCCACTTGAGGGGAATGCAGTGCGAGTTTCCGCACCTGAATTCTACATTGTGATGACAGGGCCCTAGAAACCAGCAGGGGCACAGAGTAAATCAGAAAAAGGCCGGAGAGAGAGAGAGTGTGTGTGTGTGTGCCTGGTGTGTGCGTGTGTGTGTGTGTGTGTGCGTGCGCGTGTGTGCGTGTGCGTGAGAGAGACTAGGAGAGAGAGAGAGAGAGAGAATGAGAGGGAGAGTGTGTGTGAGAGAGTGTGTAAGAGAGTGTTTGTGAGTGTGTGTGTGTGTGTAAAAGAGAGAAAGAGCGCGAGAGAGAGAGAGAGAGTGAGAGAGTGAGAGAGAGAGAGTGTGTGTGCGTGTGTGTGTGTGTGTGTGTGTGTGTGTGAGTGAGGGAGAGAGTGCGTGAGAGAGAGAGTGAGTGAGAGAGAGAGAGAGAGCGAGTGGGAGAGTGAGAGAGAGAGAGAGAGTGCGTGAGAGAAAGACAAAGAGACTCAGAGCGAGTGAGAGAGAGTGAGAGTGAGAGACAGAAAGACTCGGCGGTAGAATTCTAACAAAACTTCACCTTTAGCCATCACCACATCAGTTCTGTTGCACCCGGGTACCCAGGTTGTGTGAGCCACTTGTTTGTGCAAACGGCATTCTTATACAATTACAACTTAACCCAAGCCCTCCCTTTACGCATTGTCGCTTTGGTTTTCTGGATGGCGAATACAGAGTGTAGTGACGAATGTGAGATGATCAATCTCACCACCGCGCAAATCATCGCGGCCCAAGACAAGTGTTGAACACTCATTTGGTTACAAACCCAGTATAGTCAACTTCGCTAATAACGACTGCGGATATAACGAAAATTCACGAATAGCGACAGAATTTCCATGCCCAGAGCAAAATCCCGTCTAACTGTAACAAGTATGATGAGACAGTTCGGGTATAAGGACACTTCGCGAATAAGGACACTTTTCTGATGCCCCGCTGAGTGTCCTGATAAGCGAAGTTGACTGTACGTGAGTGACTTGGTGTCTTACGTTTCTTTGTTGTAGCGTTCTTTCCTGCTGCCTCGGTGGATCGTGCTGCAGATAAGCACAGTGTACAAGATAGCCAACATGCACACATAGAGGTGAGCAATGAGCCGAACGTTGTTGTTGGCTGTTTGTGTTACTTGAATTTGCAAGATGAAACGAGCAGAGATGTTTAAAATAACAAGGGAGCGAATTATGGAGGAGAAGTGAAAAGAATGGGTTGTGAGACGAAGATGCCTTTCCCCCATCACCTAACCCAGTAGCCGCTTCACGGCCTGCACTCATCAATATTCCACTGCACTGGTCTACAACCCCCGGGGTTGTCACAGAGACGATGACAATGATCAATATAGATGTCGTGTCACTGACCAGAAGCCCAATCCACTCACGAGTTAAATACACGTTACCAGTGTTGGCATGGAAACACAGGGACCGGTAGTGTAGGACACCATGACGATGATGACATCATAACATCCAGGGGCCGCGTCACACCCGGTACGACCAGCACGGCCATGGTTGTACCACTTTTCATCCAGGATGGTCCGCCCGGAGCACCTGTAGAGCTCTAAAACGTGCCCTGTTGGCCGAAATATCCAATTTCCCCCCCCCCCCCCGAGGATACCCGACCCCGGGTGGTACCATTCACCACTGCCCTGTGACGGCACCGATATCACATTTTTCTTGCCACGTTTGCTTTGAAACAGATATTCCTTGCGATTTAGACATCAAATGGTTGACTGACCTGTACAGTTGATCTCGTCTTCATTGGTTAGGCAATCTCGCCTCTTGTTACATCTCCACATGAGGGGAACACAGTCTCCATTGCCACAGGGAAACTCGAGTTGCGAATGACATGGCCCTAATCAAGCAATGACACAGAGTACATTACAAGGAGAAATGGCCCAGTTTCAGCGAGAATCGACCTTTGGGGTGAAAATCATTTTTTTTCCACGGAAAACATTCCTCGACCGACCGCGCAGCAGGACTTGATATTCAGTTATATAAAAATAATGACAATTCACCAAGCTCATGTCCTCCTCAGAATGGTGTTGCAAATGGGAGAACACGACAAATATGGGTGAAGAGGATTTGTGCCAAAGTTCATCCGATGACATTGTTCGGTACGAAAATGGGATGAGAACAAGTCTCTTTTTGACTCGGGTGGAGAGCCAAGGAGTAATTTATAAGAAGAAAAGAGGACCAATTTGGTAAGAAAAGAGGACCAATTTGGTGACAAACCCAGTACAGTCAACTTTGCTAATAACAACTGCGGATATAACGACAATTCGCGAATAACGACAGAATTCCCATGCCCAGAGCAAAGTCCCATCCAACTGTGACACATAATTACAATGAGACTTCGGGTATAAGGACACTTCGCGAATAACGACACTTTTCTGATGCCCCGCCGAGTGTCGTTACAAGCGAAGTTGACTGTACGTGAGTGACTCGGTGTCTTACGTGTCTTTGTTGTAGCGTTCTTTGCTTCTTGCATACCCGTTTGTGGTGTGGGTAGTGTGACAGCTGCTTTGGTGTACTGTGCTGCAGATAAGAACAGTGTACATGATAGCCAACACGCATACATAGAGGCGAGCAATGAGCCGAACGTTGGTGTTGGCTGGCGTTCAAAACAGAACCAAAAAGCAGAGCAATAGATGCCGAGTTCCGACCGATGCAGTACTAACTTATCCCCCCCCCCTCTCTCTCTCCCTTCCCCCTTGGCTTGTTTGTGTTACCGTATAGGCGCGAATAGAAGCCCCGGGGCTCTATTTTTCCAGAAGACACGGCTAATGCAGTAAAACCTGGTTCAAGCGACCACTCTCCCCCCCCCCCCCCACGGTGCAAGCAAAAGCGGTCGTTAAAGCCAGGTGGTCTTTAGAACCAAGTCCCGCAGTGTCTGTGTAGAACTGGTCGCTGAACCCAGAGGTCGCTTACATTGTACACCAGGTTTTACTGCAGAGGTATATCTCCAGAACACCTCCAACATTTTCACCTTACACTGTCTTCAAGTCCAAGAAGACCAAACAAACTTAACATCAATTATCATGGTGTACGTTTTTCTTCTCTCTTTTCCAACAAAGCTGCAATGCTATGGAATTGCCTACCGCTTTCTCTTACCTCTATAACCAGCCTCCCCGAATTCAAGCATTCTCTCTATCAGCATTTTCGCCGATATATTCATTACACTGACGGTATCCCAACTCCTTTTAATTAAAAGTCTTTGGGCAATCCTTAAATATAATAAAATACAAATAAAATACAAATAGGTGAAGAGGATTTGTGCCAAAGTTCATCCCAAGACATTGTTCGGTACGAAAATAGGGTAAGAACAAGAGAAAGAGTGATATTGTAGCAAGTACTGGTATCACACCATCCGCTGCACAATGTACCAACAACACAATGTAGTGGAAGTGACAAAGTGACATTTTTTTCTTGGTTTGCATTTGCATTGCATTTCCATGCATTGTGCATATTATGTTCCCGTTAGAAGAGGCTTGAGAGACAAAGTGACATTTTTTTCCTTTTCTTCTTTTGGTCCTTTCTGTCTTATATTATTATCATTTCTTGTTTTCCCTTGCATATCATCCCTTCATCATTCTGTGAGAACCTGTCCTATGGGCAGGTGAGAAGGCATCTCTGCCTGTTCATTTGGTGAAGTAAAATAAACAACAACAACATTCAGTGGCAGCAAGATGCAACACCAAGAGGTGCGAGTGGCAGAACTAACACACGCACGAGCTTCGCGCCCCGGAACAAACATGTCCACACATGCACAGACACACGGACACGCACCAACACACACAGAAACACACACACACGTGTACAATGTGGCCTGCGTGTTGCGAGGGCACAGGAACACAGAAAGAATTGTAGTGTGTGGTGTGTATTGTAAGCACCACGAAGTGACAAATATCACGTAGGCGACCATGTGAGTGCAAGGAATAGATCCTTTGAGCATGCTGCCCGCCGTGACAGCTCATGCAAACCACCACAACGTGATTGCTGCTGACCAACACTGACCGTTCTGTATTCGTGTGGTTTTAGCACCGAAGCCAGGATGTGTGCGCGTATGTAAGCTTTATGAGACAAAGTTTACAATACTTCTCTTGGTGTCACTAAACTAGGTGTACGTATTGTCACTTTGTTACCGCTCTGTCTCCTATGACATCATGTTGTTTCTACTTCGTGCAGCTGGCCATGTCATATTTACTACAAAATAATTTACTTTGTGTTTTCATACCCGATTTTGCTGCGAGCTGTATGATCGCACCACTTTTGCGCTAAACCTTTCCTCCCATATTTACTGTATTCTCTCCTATTTTATACATCATTCTGAAGAGGACGTGAGTTTAAGGAAATGTTACCATTAACCAGTGCCAAGTCTTGCTTCTGTTGCACATGTAGGCTATCCACTGATGTAGTGTTTTCTAGGAAATTCACTCTCCTAGGACCGGTGGAAGCAGTTTTTGATTGGTCCCGGCTAGGCATATGCGGATAATGCCGGCAGAAAAATTGGCAGAATTCGGTACTTTTTCTGGTAAGTTTCATGCATGTTTGGCACGTGGATAAAGAAATGGAGCAGAATTCGAGGAATTGCCCGCCATAAGGTTTGTATGGTTCTGCCAATTTCACTGCTTTCCGAGCAGAATCTGCCACCTTTTCGAGCATTATCCGCACACCCCTAGTCCCGGCCATACCCTAGTCTTTCATACAGTTTGTCTATAATATGGCGGGCACACATACCGTATTATCTCTAATATAAGCACGGTCTCCAATAATAGCACGTCTCCAATGATAGAACACCTTGGGGCGGCATTCAAAAAATAAAGTACTCAGTCTCCATTATAAGCACACTGTGTAAATTCATTATCTGTACCGGCGAAAAACCCCTGAAATGTGTGTGTCTGACATATAAATTTGGCATGACAGCATGCCTCTGAAATGAGATTGAAATAATAATGGAACAGTCTCCAATAAAGGAACGTCTCCAATAATAGCACGGGGCGGAGGTACATTGAAAAAATAAAGGACCGTGCTTATATTAGAGATAATACGGTAACCTCCTCCAGGGGAAACATGTGTTGGTGGCCAGAGAGTTAGTCCCGGCCATGGCCTGACCAACTGGGCCTGTCTCTAGCTCTGCTTAACTAGTTAGTACACTGAAGAGACCCATGATGGCTTTGCCGCTTTTCAGCACATACATGTGATAACAAGCAGCTACAAACTCCAAGGGAGAAGTGATGGATTTTCTAGTTGAGCCTTCGCTGCTGTCATATTTGTGGAGCCTCTCCGGAAAGAGGTGAGTTGTTTGGCTACTTTTAGTACAGAAACGAACATGTACCGTAGGGTGCTAGCATTGTACTGCAAGCGGTGGGAGACACCAAAGAAAGAGAGGAGTGATTATTCCGCTAGTACGAGGCTTGCCTGTGAACCCGCAGACCTTCGTTTTAGCCACTTGGTTTTTGTAATTTTTTCTTAGATTATACGTATTGTATAAAAACAAGTGTGTGTGCGTGTGTGTGTGTGTGTGTGTGCGTGTGTGTGTGCGTGCGTGTGTGTGTGTGTGTGTGTGTGTGTGTGTGTGTGTGTGTATGTTTCTACGTTTCACATCCGCGATTTGCGCCACCCATCCGCAGAATTGACGCTAGTTTCAGGCAACATGTCCCAGGACTCTGGGAGTCTTTTAAAAAGTGCATCTCTACCTCACTTACTCGTACTAGTGTCAGACAGTGCCAGAGAGCTTCCAAGAAGAAGAAGGATTCGGCAGAGCAGCAGACAGCCAGCCATTTTTCTCTCTCTGGCCCTAACCACGAAGTCTGAAGTGACCAAACTGCGGAAACTCTTTTTGCCAAGCTGACGCAGCGAAGGCTTCGCGAAGCTTGCTGTCGGACGCCAAACTACGCTTGAAATGGATTGCACTTTGCAGCTCGAGAAAACGTTCTTCCGCAGTCGTGATCGATCGGGGAAACTGTTTATCAGCACAATTTACACTGTATCGAACTAACTTGCCGCCATCGCCTAGACACTGGCCTACATGTACTCTCTCCTGTCTAGTGATTGCAGTTCTTTGACATAATAATAATGTACCGGTACGCGGTAGACCTACATTGACATGTAGTTGTTTTCAGTTCACACAATGTCAATGTAGTCACTACACCATCCACATAATAATAATAAAGTCATTGTGGAAGCCGAAAACGTTCCCGGCGAGCTTGGGCAAAGCAAAGGTTCGAGGTGTGCACGAGGGTAACGTTGCACTCACGCTCTATGCCGCAGTGTGCGCCTGTTATGTCACGAAACGTCCATACGCAGCTTGATCGGGGCGCCAGATATGGCCTGATGGGCTCGATGAGCGACGCATATTATCACACACGTACACCGCGTTCAAGCTAGGTCCAGATATAGATGCAGTACCTGGCCACGCCCATCATGCATATACATGTACATGTATGGCTCATGAACATTGGGCCTACACCGTACCAGGCCCAAGGCGCGCCACCCGCTGCCGCATTCCCAAACCTGCACCATTATCCTATGTATTATGTAGATCTACATGTACATGATGGTGTGTGATCATGAAGCAAACATTTCTTGGACTTGTCGCAACATTAAAAAAAAGTAAAGTAACGTTAGCCGGATTCGCGGCCTCATCAGCTTACCTGACGTGTTTACAATAATATTTGTAGGAACACATCAAACAAAATGTAATAATATTCGCATCGCCGGGCCACCACTTCGCCAATACCAGTACACATACATGTATAATTATATTCTCAGTGTCGCAACATTTACCCGCTTTTATCTACATGTATATCCGGATGCCGGGGAAACTGCTTGTTGGTTATGTTGTTTGTTGTTGTTTGTTTGTCGTGATTTCATTTTATTATTTTAATAATAATTATTATAGTCGTTCAACCAAACAGGCAATGGTGCCTTCTCACAAGGAGACGACTTTGAAGAGGAGAGGGCAGAAAGAGAATGGGGAGGGGAGAAAAAACAGGCACGGAAGGGAGATAGAATGGAGAGGATGATGTAGTATAGATTAAGTAGCAGGAGTAAGATCCAGATCTTTGACACAGTACAAAAAGCGGCTTAGGCAACTGGGAGAATAAGGAGGTCTCGCGAGCGCAATGCATCACGCAACCGCTTCTTCTCTCCAATGGATCGAAGTTCGGCGGAGAGACAGTTGCAATAAGATTCCCACAAACTGGATTGACGATCGGCTATAAGGCCATTAAGGGCCTATTAGGAAGGGTATTTGCAGGAGATTGGAGAAACGACCACGAGTTATGCGGGCGAAAGGCTAAAGGGACAAGCCCAACTATTTTTGCGGATTTTCTGTCATAAAAAATAAACGTCACAGGCTGCTCTTCGTAGGTACTAGGTGTCCGCGTCCCAGCGGTCCGGGCAAGCGACCGCACCTCAGTGGGACACTTGGCCGTGGCTTTTGTACTGCAATCTGTGGGAGAGCCTTTCCAGGGGTAGTACACACCTGGCCTGGGTACCAGGTATGGACGAATCCCTGGTAGACCCAGGTGCTCGAAGTCCGTACATGGTATCCTAAGTTCGTACGCCCATAATTTCATGTTCTGTTATTGTATTCGACTCAAATATTTTATCGAGGGGACAGTGTGGTATGTTCTCCTCGCGTAGCAATTTTCAGGGATCTACGATAAGCAGAAGTCCCATACCACGCGAGTGGGTTTTCGAGTGCCCATACGAAATACAAATTGGGTTACATTTCATGCAAAAATCAACTTTGCCAAGACCGATTTCGAACGGACACAGCGTCAAACAGACCTTCACTCAATCATCAAGAGCCAGCTTAGAGCTGACAATGGCCAGAGGAGAAGAATTTACAGAGAACCACCAATTCTTGCAGAAAGGTTGACACTCCTGGCATCTCCACCACTGTTTTCCCGCGGTTTTCACAGCGCAGCTGCTTCTTCTCTGAGCCGACTAAAACAGCTTGCAGTTCGGCAACAAACTACGCTTTTGCAAGAAATACTGGTGGAGGCACATGCCAAACATATCCCTTCGGTGCTTTCGTCGTAACCGAGGGATTGCAAGTTAGCAATTAGCAGAAATATGTGTGTATTTCGAGTCACCTCTGATCAGTACGGACTTAGAGTACCCTCCGCGACACAAAAATTTGATATGAAAAATCAGCGAACTCCAGAGAAACAGATCGGATCGAAAGATGGCCTGGTTCAATCGAGCCTGGCCTCAGAACAAACTTGGACAAGATACCTTCCATCCACGAGCAGGATTCTGGCAAGTGATCATTGCTAGTGTGAGTTTCAGCTCGACAAACACACACTGTAAAAGTGTACGGACTTCGAGTACCTGGGTCTACATGGTGTTGATCCTTTTTTGTTCCTTTCCTTTTTATTTGTTTTTGCTGAGAAAGAAACGTTGCTGTTTCTGTTCCCGCCAGCGCCTTTGCTCTAGTAAAACATTGCTGGCTGATAAATGGTCATTGCTCGTGATGCCAAAGGTGAAGGGAATCTGAATTTCTTGCCATTTGCAACTCCCTGTCTCTGAAAATGTAGCTTGTACAGTAGCTCCGAGTATGTTAGTTTTTCGACGTGCCAGACCTATTGGTATGAGCTGCAGAGATGAGGAGCAACGAAGGCGTTGGATTAATGCGTTGGATTGATGCCAATAATGGTGTTTATGGCCGGACAACGCCAGCGGTTTTCACTTGTCAGGAGGACAGTCAAGTTGGAGCAGGCAGATGACGGATTATTAATTTTGGCGCATTTTTTTGCAGAGTGGGTGGCTTGCCGAAGAGAATCATCTCAGTACCTCATGGTTACTAGTATCTGACAAATGCCTCTTATTGCTAGTCTGCATTAGAGCATAGCAGAATTGGTCATGTCACAAGTACTAGTAGTGTCAAGACTTGATGTGCTACGATTGTACTCAGATCATGTGGCAACTTCACGGTAATTCGTCCTGCCACTTTACGCTCTCCCGGAATTCCCTGCAGAAGTCACGTGCCTGTGCAGGGGACAACGTGTTTGCATTGCTTACTGATGCAAGCGGATGGAGTGCAGAGCAGATAAGAAGACATAATCTGGCTATTCAAATAGCTTCGGCTGCTATTAATTGGCTGGACTCCTGGAAACGTGGGCAAGAATCTAAACCAGTCCACGGAAACGATGTGACGCCACACAGGAAGCTAAATGGCAAACCAATCAAGTTCTTTGGTAATGAAACCTTTCACCAACGTTGTCCGGTTTCATGCCTAGTGTCACTCACACAAGACCAATGGATGCCACATGTACCTAAAAGATACGCTGTTGATCAACCACAACTCCAATACCACTGAGCAGCGTCTTCTATACAGATCCAATTAGATATTGAAGTATATGAGTCGAAGTTGCTGGTATAGTCTCTCCTAATGACCGCGTATTTGGCATAATTTTCTCTATACTGCACTCTAGAGCTACTTACCTTTTCCGACATTGAACTCAGGCAGTGACCACTCGCCCACAGAATGAGCCAATTGACACAGACACCAAGTACCATGCGCATTCGTCGCAAGAGAGACACGCAAGTTTGCAAGTGCAGTGGATGTACACCCACTGATTTTCTCTTATGCCAACGATATCAGACATGACCTGAGTGAAACATATCAAGACTAGCACAGCATTACTGCCCAATTCCGTAATTATAATTATTGCGATGCCTTGTGAAAGGATTCTCAATGCACACCTGGTCTACGCCACACGGAATACATCGGATGATAATGACCAAGACAGCTGCCTATGTCTTTCTCTTTCCCTCTCTCTCTCTCTCTCTCTCTCTCTCTCTCTCTCTCTCTCTCTCTCTCTCTCTCTCTCTCTCTCTCTCTCTCTCTCTCTCTCTCTCTCTCTCTCTCTCTCTCTCTCTCTCTCTCTCTCTCTCTCTCTCTCTCTCTCTCTCTCTCTCTCTCTCTCTCTCTCTATCTTCATCTATATCTATCTATCTATCCAATCTGGGGACAGAACTGTTTCGTCCTTTGTGGACTCATTAGCACAGCACAGAGAAATGAGGCCGAACCTGATTGCAATGAAAAATAAATTCCAAAGCCATATTTAAACCAGGGCCGAATATACTGTGCCAAAAATATCTCTCTATCTATCTCTATCTCTTTATCTCCTTGAGGGCACACTGGGTCCCCTGTTTTCGCAATTCTCCACCTATCAACTCCCTTCTGTGTTTGTGTGTGTGTGTGCGTGCACGGGTGCAGGGTATATGCGCACATATCTTTCCTTCTCTTCCTGTCTTTACCTGGTTTGTGAATCGGCTTTTTAATCATATTTTTTTCGGCTCACTGTTTTATGAGTTCACCTCATTATTGCACACAGGCAAGCAGTCAGGCAGCATTACAACAAATCAGCTTTGCTTCACTCCTGTACAGTAGTGTCTACTACACTCTGCTTTCGCCGCATTCGACAACTCTCAGCACTCTAGATCTGTGTGCATTATGCTGCTACCTACTTGTATTATACTACTTCAGTATTAGAAATCCAACGAACGAAATCTCTCGTATCTGTGTGTCTCCACATGTTTCTCTGTCTGTCTGTCTCTCTATTCTATTAATATATCTATCTGTCTGCCTCTCTCTCTCTCTCTGTGTCTATGTGTCTCTGTCTGTGTCTTGGTTTTTCTGTATGCCTGTCTTTGTCATTCTCTAGCTGTCTGCCTATCTCGTTCTGTCCGTGTGCCTGTCCCTATCTGTCTGTCTGTCCATCTGTCTGTCTGTCTGTCTTCCTTTCTGTTTCTCTGTCTCCATCTGTCTGTCTCTGTTTTTCTGTCTGCTTCTCTTCTTCAGTCTTTCTCTGTGTGTCTCTCTTTGTCCCTCACTCGGTCACTGTTCTCTGTCTCTTTCTTTCTCAGTTTTCTCTCTCTGTTTCTGTGTGTGTGTGTGTGTGTGTGTGTGTGCGTGTGCGCGTGTCTCTCTCTCTCTTCTCTTCTTCTCTCTCTCCCCCCCCCCCTCTCTCTCTCTCTCTCTCTCTCTCTCTCTCTCTCTCTCTCTCTCTCTCTCTCTCTCTCTCTCTCTCTCTCTCTGTGTTTCTCTGAATCTTCGTCACGGCCTTTCTGTCTGCCTATCTGTGTTTGTCTGTGTAACTCTCCAGCTGTCTCCCTGTCTTGGTCTGTCTCTGCTTGTCTCTCTCTGCTTGTCTCTCTATGTTTGTCTGTCTTCTTGGCCCTGTACTTATGTCGCTGTTTCTCCGTTTGCTTCTCTTCTGTCTCTCTCTCAGTCTCTGTGTCTTCTTCCTTCTCGATCTGCCTCTCCCTTTCTTAGTTTTTTTCTCACTGTCTCTCCCTAAGGACCCTCTGTCTCTGGCTCCCTGAGTCTTTGTGTCTGTCTCTCCTTTTGTCATTCATTATGTGCGTCCCTCTGTTTCTGTCTCGGTCTTTCTGTGTCTGATTGTCTGTATCTGTCTGTTTTCTCCTCAGTCTGTGCTTTGTCTCTTTCTCTCTGAGTCTGTGTCTCTGTCTGTCGCTCTTTATGCGCAGCATCCCTCCGTTTCTGTCTTTCTGTGTCTGTCTGTCTGTCTCTATCTCTCTACCAGCCGCTGTTCTACACATAATGAAATTGTGTGGCACCGCGCACGTGGCTATGCGTGGGACATTCACACGCACACACACACACACATCCGTACGCTCGATCATACAAGTACATGTAGTAGTGAAGAATTCACCTCAGACACATTATTAAAACGTATCTCTCTTTCTCTCTCTCTCTCTCTCTCTGTCTCTCTCTCTCTCTCTCTCTCTATGCCTGCCACTGTGCTGCATATACAGTTAGTGAAATTGAATGGCACAGAACACGTACATGACTGTATATTTACGCACACATGGGGCATTCACGGATGCACCCACACACACCATGTATACGCCCGTCGCAAGAGAAGCACCAAATCTGCAAATGCACACCCACACACACACACTTGTACGCTCGATCATACAAGTACACACACACACACACTCATACGCTCGATCATACAAGTACAATGTAGATTATGTAGTAGTGAAGAATTCACATCAGAGACATTAAAACGTCTCTCTCCCTCTCGCTCTCTCTCTCTATGCCTGCCACTGTGCTGCATAATATTATACAGATAGCGAAATTGGTGTGGCATATAACATATACATGACTGTATATTTACCCACGGGCCAAGCGTGGGACATTCACGGATGCACACACACACACACACACCACACCACACACATGGCCTGCAGCAAATAACATTTCATAGCTACAAGACCTTCAAAGAAAGTCATGGTGTCAAGAAGATAGACACGTACAAGGATAATTGTAAAGTATAAATTATATTATACATGTACATGTAGCAGGGATATTCTCAGAGAGTCAAACTACCGGATGAAATGGCAAACGAAAGTCTCAACTTCAGAGAGTAGAGTAGAGAGTAGAGTGGGTGGGTGTGCAGACCAGCGAAGGTCATAACAAATTGATAATAACGTGTAACCAATGCCGGCAATGGATAATGTGTGAGCGACCAAAGAGGCGTACATAGCATTACCTGTACCACCATAAACACACCTTGACCTTGCCCATTGCGTAGCAATGATACCGCATTGTTATTTCTCCAGTCCACGACAGAATGACTGATGGCGTTTCAGGTCGCCGCTTTGACGGAACATGCGGCCGCAGGCGCAACCGTAGCCAGCAGCAGAGGGTGCCTTGTGTGGTCGATGGGCAATGGCACGCCACTCCGGATGGTTCTGGGCTGCATCGTACCATCCACATGTTGGTACCGGTGGCTCAACCGGCTCAAAGTCATGCATAACAACGTCCCTCCACCTCTTGCGTGGATCACGCGCGGGGCGCGGGGCAGGCAGTTCACCGAAGAGAACACACTTCGGCAACCGGTGATCTTCCCTCCGTGCCACGTGTCCAAGCCAGCGCAAACGTCATTCCCGTATGATGTGACCAATGTCCTCAGGCACTCCAAGGGCCTTTGCAAGGGCTGAGGACGTTGCGTGGGTCTCCCATTGCTGCCGTCGCGACACTCCAACGATAGATCTGACACATTGATGGTGGAAAAGGTTGAGGTGTCGTAGGTCCGGAGCCTTCGTTGTCCAGGTTGAGGCGCCGTACAGGAGGGTAGAGAGCACCACGGCAACATACACGCGACGACGACACTGCAAACTCAGTGACCGGTTCTCGGATACGGCTTGCTTCAATTGCAAGGAACTAAATACGGCAAGCAAATCGAGGGACATTAGGTGCAAACCTCGTTGTTCTAGTTGTCTAGACTGCACGGGGTCTTGAAAATACTGAGCCTCCACGTTGTATCTGTGTGGCATGTGGCATCCGTTGATCTCGTTTGAGTAGTAGTAGGCATGCACTGCATTATGTTTTGATGAAAGGTTCGATAGCTGATGAATGGGTTTATCATTTGGCTTCCTGTGTGGGTATTGCTTCTGTGGATTGGTTTGGAGCAATTTTCAGATAGTCCAGGCATCAGGCAAATTTATAATGGCGGTCCAAGCTAGTTGAATATCCGGATCACTTTTTCTCATCTGGTCTACACTCCATCCGCTTGCATCCGTAAGCAATGCAAACGCATTGTCCCTTGCACAGGCACGTGACTCCTGCAGGCAATTTTGGGAGAGCGTAAAGTGGCAGGACGGATATTCCCGTGAAGTTACAACATGATCTGAGTATAATCGTAGGACATCAAGTCTTGACACTACTTGTGACATGATCAATTCTGCTATGCTCAATAATGCAGACTAGCAATAAGAGGCATTTGTCAGATACTAGTAACCATGAGGTACTGAGACGATTCTCTTTAGCAAACCACCCACTCCGCTATAAATGCTCAAATAATCTGTCATCTGCCTGCTCCAACTTGACTGTCCTCTTGACAAGTGAAAATCGCTGGCGTTGTCTGGGCCATAAAACCATTATTGGCATTAGTCCAACGCCTCCCTTGCTCCTCATCTCTGCATCTCGTAACGATAGGTCTGGCACATCGAAATCTAAAACTAAAATACTTGGAGCTCTTATTTGTTCAAGCTATATTTTCAGAGCCAGGAAGTTGCAAATGGCAAGAAACCCAGCTTCTCTTCACCATTGGTATCACGAGCTATGATCATTATCAGTGAGCAACGTTACTAGAGGAAAGTCGCTGGAGTGAACAGAAAGCTTTCCAAGCAGCAACGTTTCTTTCTCAGCAAGAACAAATAAAAATGAAAGAAGCAACACCAAGGATTTGTCTATCCCGGTATAGGTACCCGGGTGTGTGTAGCCTCTGGCATGGCAAGGTTCTGCCACAGATTTCCAGTACAACGGCCACGGACAAGTGTCCCACTGAGATGCGGTCGCTCGCCCGGACCGCTCCGACGCGGACACCTGCGAAGAGCAGCCTGTGACGTTTATTTTTTTATGACAGAAAACTGCAAAAATAGTTGGGCTTGTCCCTTTAAGGCCGATTCATACTTCATTTTTTGCGACGCGAAAGCGCGATGCGAAAGTGCGAAATGTCTTGCGTTGGCGACGGCTGATTTATACTTTTCAGGTCATTTTGCGAGACGCCGCGAGTCGCACTTCACGTGGTCAACTTTTTTGCAACTAAAAAATGTTGTTCTCTTGGCAACGGGAAGTTGTGCCGGGAAGCTGCAAAAATCCACTGACATGATGTGGTTCTCGTGTTTCTTTTCATTTTGAGAGAGACGAGCGCAAGAGCAAGAGCAAGATGGATATGGACACAGCGTTGGATGTCGCAGCAGCCTGTTTGCTGCTAGCTGCTGCGTTTCAGCGTCGGAGGACAGCACGGACCAGACGTTGGTGTGTTCGTCCGTATTACCAGCACAGGTTAGAGCGAGGGTCGTACCAGTCAGACATTGTGCAAATGAGAAGTGTAGACGAGAGCCTGCACTTCAAGTATGTGCGTATGTCCCCGGCTGTTTTCGACCGCTTACTCGTCCTGATAGAGCCGTTCTTGCCGGTGAGGCGTCAGCTGAATTCCGCAACAAGACCAGAAATCACCAATGCGGAACGATTAGCCCTGACGCTGCGATATCTGGCCTCAGGAGAGTCCATGCAGAACATTGCTATCCAGTTCCGTGTGGGCCACTCCACTGCCCACCACATCATTATCGATGTATGCCAAGCCATCTGGGCTGGTCTTGTGGACAAATACATGCAGTGCCCTTCAAAACCAGCTGAATGGGCTGCTGTAGCTACTGATTTCTACGCGAGGTGGAACTTCCCACACTGCATTGGTGCGATCGATGGGAAGCACATAAATATGCAAGCGCCTCACAACTCTGGCAGTAGCTTCTACAACTACAAGAACTTCCACTCCATCGTTCTTCTGGCCGCTGTGGATGCGCAATACCGCTTCATCATGGTTGACATCGGCGCCAGTGGTCGCGAAAGTGACGGCGGTGTGTTCTCTATGAGTGCCTTTGGCCAGTCTCTAGAGTCGGCATCAGCAGGTAATAACAAGACTAGCGCCAGTTTGTTTTTCATTAGACAAAATGCAATCCTAAAAAGAACAGTGCATGCTTCAGGCCTTTACTAGTATTAAAACACTTGTGAACTATCATTAATAAGAACAATAGTAATCGCAAGTTCACAGCGGTTTTCCAAGAGCGTTTTCTTGTGACAATCATCTGTGGGATAAATATTACAATAACATCCCAATATTACATGATGGAACAAGCGATTTTATGAAGAGAGCGTGCAACATTTACATTTAGATAGAGAAAAATGCAAACTATAACTGAAGTGTTCAGGGTGGAAAGAGAGAGATGAAGTGAAACCATTGATTAAAGTAGTGTATGTGTCGACACAATCCACATGATCGGTGAAGGGATATGTACGAAAGGCTTTTTTATGTTTTTTTCTTTCTCTTTTTTTACTAGGTCTTCCTGACGCAACCGATTCCGTCCCCGGACTAGGTCGGCTCCCTTACTTTATGGTTGGAGATGAAGCTTTTCCACTTCGCTCCTACATGATGCGACCTTACCCTGGGAAGCAACTTTCAATTGACAAGCGGATCTTCAATTACCGGCTGTCAAGGTATGAGACTCCAAATGACCTCGGTTTCCATTCTTCATTCTGCTCCAATACCGTATTATCTCCATTAAAAGTCCCAGGTTTATATATTTTCCAACCAGTCCGGGCCCTGGGTTTATAATTTTTCATCCATCTGGTACATGTAGATTGGTTGATATTTTTGTTTTTGTTATACCAGTAGCACAAGTGCTCAATTGCTCAAGGTCAAAAGGTTACAATTTGAAAATGTAGTCTGAATGTAGTCTGGAAAAATCTGTCTTTTACATTTTATGTGATTTAGTACTGTATGTTCTATGTAGGTAGTCTAGAGAGGGTCCAATGCAAATGAAATTGGTCAAAGTATGGTAGCAATTAAATGCATACTGTTCAACGACTGACCTCTGTATCGATCCCCTACCGTTATAGCTGCAGTACACACGATTTGTAGTGTTGCAGCATGCAACATTGGAGAACACCATTGCTTGTGCTGATATAAATACTTTTTTTCTTTCCTCACTTGTCCTCTGTAGGGCTAGACGCATTGTGGAAAATGCTTTTGGCATTCTTGTGGCTCGGTGGCGATTGTTTCGGCAGCCAATAAATGCGAAGCCTGAAAATGTTGTTCATTTCACGAAGGCCTGTGTAGTTTTGCACAATTTCCTCCAGACGGAGAGCAGCGCAACCTACTGTCCAAGTGGCTTCATTGACACAGACGTCAACGGTCGAGTGAGCGAGGGCTCTTGGCGGATTGACTTCAAGAACGGCGGACTCACTGACATTACCAAGGCAGCAAGCAACAACTTCACAAGGCATGTCAAGACATTGCGCGAGCAGCTGGCACGGTTTTTCTTGTCACCTGCTGGAGCTGTGTCCTGGCAAGTGGATGCTGTCACAGAAATTCATTGATGAGTGTTCTGGTCGGGCTTCCATTATTATTTTTTGTATTCTTCGTCCTGTTCTGTGTGTGTGTGTGTGTGTGTGTGTGTGTGTGTGTGTAGGTGTGTGTGTAGGTGTGTGTGTGTGTGTGTGTGTGTGTAGGTGTGTGTGTAGGTGTAGGTGTGTGTGTGTGTGTGCGCGTAGGTGTGTGTGTGTGCGTAGGTGTGTGTGTGTGTGTGCGTGCGTACCGTATTTCCCCGATTATAGGTCGCACTTGATTATAAGCCGCACCCCCATTTCCAGGTTTGAGCAATATTGTTTTGATATATTGACTCGATTGCAAGTCACCCTTTTCACCTTTTTCACCCTTTATTTTTATTTTTAGTGTAAAAAGGTGCGACCTATAGTCGGGGAAATACGGTACATGCGTGTGTGCCGGTGTGTGTGCGTGTATGTGTGTGTGTAGGTGTGTGTGCCGGTGTGTGTGTGTGTGCGTGTGTGTATGGGTGTGTGTGTGTGTGTGTGTGCGTGGGTGTGAGCGTGTTTATAGTTATAATTTGTTGCTGGTTTTCTACTCCTCTTCTTATTCTTTGTCCGGGCTTCCATGAATATTTTTGGTATTCTTCGTCCTGTTGTGTGTGTGGGCGTGAGCGTGTTTATAGTTATTATTCTTTGCTGGTTTTCTACTCCTTTTCTTATTCTTTGTCCGGGCTTCCATTATTATTTTTTGGTATTCTTCGTCCTGTTGTGTGGGTGTGAGCGTGTTTATAGTTATTATTTTTTGCTGGTGTTCTACTCCTTTTCCTCTTCATTGTCCGGGCTTCCATGATTATTTTTGGTATCCTCCGTCCGGTTTTGCTGTTGTGTGGGTGCATGTGCATGAATTTGAGCAAGTGCGAATGTGGACTCTGCTTCGATCCCGTAATTACGTTTGCTCTGGTCTAGCTTTATCTGCAAGTCCAGATGTGTGAGCGTGTTTATAGTTATTCTTTTTTGGATATTCTTTGTCTGGTTTTGCTGTTGCAAGTAACTTGAGCTTGCTCACGCAATTACGGTAAATGAGGCATGCATATAAATGTTTGCATGCAAACTCATCTCTGCATCGTGTGTGCGTGCGCATGAATTTGAGCAAGCGTGAATGTGGACTCTGCTTCAACCCCGTAATGATGGGCGCTCTGGTCTAGCTTTCCCCGTCCTACGTTGGTTGTTTCATATTCCCTTATTTCCAGCACTCAAAAATAACTTGTAATAATGTTATCCATGGCTGACGATTCATCTGCATCGCCCCAATTTCCGGGAGAAATCTGACCATAAACAATCAATATACAGTGTTGCTCAATGAGATCTAGCCGCGTCATGACGTCAGTAAAGTACACAGCCATAGACCGGCGACACTGGGAAGAGGAATGCTGCAAGGCGCAAACTTGAGTGACGCGACTGGATTTCATTGACCAGCACTGTATTTTACATGGCCTGATGACCGGTATTCTGATCTGGCGATCATACAACTGCACAGAATCAATCTGACGATAAACAATCAATATTATGTTGGAATACATGACCTGATGACCGGTATTGTGATCTGGCAATCAAACAACTGCACAGAATCACTCCTCGAAGTCAGCCAAAAGCTGCTGAACTTTAGCCTTGAGCTGCGCCTTGTTTTTTCTGGACAAATGTCCCATGCTAAGGGCAAGTGCATTGCACCAGGTGGCGTCTTCGTTGTCGCTGGCTGGTGCATTTACCCTCTGCTTGGCCAGTGACAACACGGTGTTAGCCGTTGATACCAAACTACTAGTCAGGTCCATGTCGTCAGCACGCCGTTTCTTGGCCTTTGGTGCCGTTCCAATTTTCTCAGCAGCTGGTGGTGCTGATCGATTGGCGGGTGCTGGGCTGTCCAGTGCTTCCTCCTCTGAGCAATCCTCACCAAGAGGAGACAGGGCCAGGGGAAGAGAGGAAGCCGAGAGAGGGAGAGAGGAAGGCGAGAGAGGAAGAGAGGAAGAGAGAGAAGAGGTTGAGGGGGAATGAGGTACTAGTACAGCGGCAGGGGGGACACATGTTGCTTCGCCAGTGTTTGATGTCGTCGCCCTCTTCCTTATTGTTGAGTCTACAAAATTCATGCAACTCCATAAGTGCCATGCAGGAGCAGGAACACAGACGGTTCCGGAGCCACTCCGGGGTAACTTGGAGATGTGCTCCCTCTTCAGACGCACGTAAGTATCGCGTAGATACTTAAATTTCTTTTGACATTCGGCGGGTGATCTCAGCTGGAGATCCTTGGCAGGTTGCGACTCTGCCACCTTCAGCCATGCACGCTCCTTCATGAATCTGGAAATAGCATGCACATGAAACAAAGAGGATTACAGGTATAAAGTAGATGAAGTGGTCGATGCGGAGACAACAATTTCAAGTAAGTAATGAACAATTGCAATCGAACTTTATAAATAGGGCACATTTCCTGCCATGCCAAGAACGAGGCTGGTACTCGATATTATGTATCCCTGAGTACAGTGTGTGCGACCATGTTATGATCAAGCCTGTCCCAGTCACTGGCGGCATTTCATATTCCGAACAAAAGTGTTGAAACCCCAATCAAGCCATCCAAGTTCCACCCAATTCTGCATGCTATTATATAAGGCAGATCGATGTAATTACTGCGGTGTAGTGTGCAAATTCCAGCACATTCAACACTGGACAACTACATTGTAGACTAGAATAAATTTCTGTACATGTAAAATGGAAAAGAAATGTGAAAGAACAAATCTACCTGTATGCAAGCAAGGCAAGTAACTCACTTGTCCTTGTTATGCTTTGAGGTTTTATCCCACAGACATCCGTACCGTCGCACCTCTTCAACAAAGTACTCCTCGTGGCTCGGCTTTCCTTCCACTACACTCACTTCAGGTGACTCGGGCTCGGGCTGAGAGTGAAAGCTGGAGTCTTGGAGCATCTCAGAAAACGATTGTGAATCTTCGAACGTAGCCATTGTCACAATACAAGGTGTGGAAATGAAAATCAGTAATACCAAGAGTACATAAACTGTTTAGGTACTCTTGGTAACACCGTACAGGAAGAGTAGACAGCAAGGAAATGAAAGCCAAATACAAAAAGTCTTCCTTGTCAACAACATGTTCTCGAGCTCCGGGAAATAATTCAAAAAGCAACTCGTACGAAAAACATTTGCAGACAAAATACAATACACACAAAATAAAATTGTGAACTCCTACGCGCCCGTGCCGCCATTGTTTTTACCATGGTGAAGCGCTGTCGTCTCGCATCGCTGTCGCGAAAAGTTGAACTTGGCCAACTTTGGCGTTTTGGTGTTTGCGTTGGTTTGCGAAGCAAGTGCGACGTCGCAAACTCAACGCATCGCATCGCATCGCGCTTTCGCGTCGCAAAAAATGAAGTATGAATCGGCCTTTAGTCCTACCCGTTATGCGGCGGTTAGGCGAGCATGCAGCATTCATTAGAATAAAGAAATTGTCAAAAAAGGGGACTTGTAGCAGACTGGATACAGCGATGGACGAATACGAATAGTTTTAGCCCATAATTATAATTATGTGAACAAGAGGAAGGATGCGTGTCTGTGCAAGCAGAAGGAGCGGTAGGGGTAGCAGCTATGTGTACGAACTTGGTGCCTACATGACATGTACAGGTATTATGGCATGTAGACGGGTGAAGTATAAGTACTAGTATACTTATGAGGGAAGGAACTAGTAACTGCGCGAGCGAACAGATGAGTCCATAAAAAATTGCATCTCGGCGTCATTCTTTAAATTCTCCGCCGGCCCTAGCTCGTGCCTCGTACTTGACCTCCATTTCCTCCATTTCCAGCATTCCGAGAGACATTATAATTTAAACTATCCGAATAAAGAGAAATGAATGCATTCGGAATGCTTCTTCAACAGGATGATGTACAGGTTCCTGCACGAGTGCGAGGGCAGCACTGACTGTACTGCGGAATCCAACCCGCGGCGCGATAGGGGCAAGAGTATGACTGTACCACGATGTCGGCCTATTTCGGGGGGATATCCTATTTGTGTACATGTATGTACAATGAGCATTGTGTGCTCAGTATACATGTAGTTGGGAAAAGAGAAAGTGTGCAAAGTGATTTTGTAATTAATATTTTGTAATTTTTATTCCCCGAAGGCTTTAGTATCGAGAGGGTTCCAAACTTTCCATAATACCAAAGCATATAATATAATTATAAATACCAAAGCCGTATAAGGAGTGATGAGCAATACTTCGAAGTACGTTATGTAGGTGAGCAAAGAAAGTGATAAAGTCTTGTGAGTGAAGTCACTGAGTCTAGAGTAGAGGTCTCAGTGTCTGCTCCAGCGCCGGGTAATCCACCCGGTTGGGCGGCGCTTGGACCCGGTTGAAAGTATAGTACCGGGTCACCTGTGACCCGGTTGGTACTTTACACTTTCGAACTTTGATAAAGTTTGAAAGGGCTGGCTACATCGCTTGTATGTGTCAGATACTTCTTCTTCTTTCGTAATTATCTAATTCCTGTCCTCTCTTTTCTAAATGCGGCTTATCCATTCGCCTTTATATCATTGGGCCTAGTTCCCGTTTATTGTCCGAATTAAAGCATGTGACTCGGCTGGTGAGACAGCGCCAGGTACATGTGTACCCGGCTCCGACCCGGTTGAAATGGTTGCACCAGGTACACGTGTACCCAGCTGTCCTACAATCCTAGAGCAGACACTGGGTCTGTGCTGGAACAGACATGTACCGGCATGCAAGCGTTCAGGACTGGGATAATTAATGATGAAAAGTGTGCCAGAGATAAACTTCTAAAGATAACGCAATACGTGCGAGGTGACACTACTACATCTTCAGCGGAATTCGGAAAGATAGACGCTGTACAAAAGATACAGTGAAAGAACCAGCATGTAAATCAATGATTGCGCATGAAAGGCCGAACTACAGTGTACTACTACATGTACAGTGGTCCCTCTATAATCCGGCACCATTTGTGCCACGAAAATCTGCTGGATTAGTGAGGGTGCTGGATTAACAAATCTGATTTACTGCTGCAATGTACATGAAGAGGACATTTTGGCTACTGAAAATTGTGCTGGTTTATCGAGGGTGCTGGATTATAAAGTGCCGGATTAGAGAGGGACGACTGTAGTAGTATGTAGTCGAACAGGAAGTCCACGGGTACGTGTAAATAAGACCTAATGTCAAGAGCACTTTTTCGTATAAACGTTTGTCGGAAGCGTCTGCTCCGAAAGTCGGAGCCCGAAAGTCGGAGCTCGCGCTACTTCCTGCCGACTGACTTGACACTTGACTGACTCTCGACTGCGTCTGGAGCACACGAGAAGCCCGTCGAACCTTCCACTCGGCAAACCTGCAAGAAAGCACCACTCCCTGCTCACAGTGTTTCGGGGAATTCGTCCCTCCTCATCAGTTGAGCTTGAGTAAGCTTTGTAGTAATGAAATTGCTGCTCCAAGAGCACATTGCATATTTTAAAAATGTAGTGCTCTCCGTGTGCAGTGACGCTAGCGCTCCGCTTCCAGCGCGACAAATACCTCGCGAGCCAGCTAATCTTCATTCCAGGATTACCGGGCCAAAGGCTACGCCTATCAGGGGGGGGGGGGGGGGGGGCTCCTATTAGTATTTGTGTACACGTACCGGGTATGTACAATGAACATTGGAGTTGGGAGAAAGATGAGGTGTGCAAAGTGAGTTCGGAAGAGATAGATGCTAGCCTAGTCTGTAGTATAGTCGCAACATCTTTTGCGTACTCAGTACTCTTGATGCACCAAAGGCAAAGTGACCATAAATTAGGCATAATGTAGACTCTACCATGGTGAATCTATTACTACACGCCAGCTTTCTCCCAGCTTTCTCCCCATACCTCACACCAGATTTAGCGCTAAATTTGTTTATGCTTGTGGCCCTATGTGTTTATAAGCATACTGTCGGGTAGACCCGAGTATCAGTTGTCTGATGATTGCCTAGCGGCATGAAACTCAGAGTTACAACCAACTTGAACGTCCTCCGCTGAGTCTGCTATATTACTACACGATGTAATAGATAAACTTTGTTTTAGTTCACCAACCTCGTCTACAGAGATATGAGTACCTTCTGGCTTCTCACCACGGTGTAATGGTGGTGACAGTGACTATTGTCAGCTGATGAGCTGAGAGAGGGACGCTATGGGCGTGTTTTATGACTATCAAGAAGACATCCAGGCAGGAGCGATCACAGAATACGCGACTAACGTTAGGAGAAGTCTAAAAAAACTCCCCTAGAATAGTCAGAACCGGGTCTAAGACCCATACGGTTCAGAGATGGTCTCAACAGACCGGTGCTCTACCAACCGTGAATGGTTGTAGAAAGGTCACTGTTTCCGAACACGGTCTCCACCTTGTTACATGCTGTCAACCAGGGAGTAGTAGAAATACAGTATTTTACTACTCCCTGCTGTCAACAAACAACAGACTCTACCATGACATCAAGAGTTTATCTACTCTTGATGACATGTATGTACCAGCACTGGCAGCAGTCATCATTTGCTGGGGGGGGGGGGGGGGTGATCCGCGGATCAAGGAGTAGTAAAAAATACAAGTGTACCGGTATTTTTACTACTCCCTGCCGCGAACCATGCATGATGATGGACTGGACCTGCATATGTAGATGATAGTAGTGATCATGTACCTGCAAACGCGCAGTGTTAGCCGCTAGATGCTAGCGCCATGCACTCACCACAGTGAACCCCGTGAACCAAAGTGAACCAGCCATATCGGGCGCCCTGCTAAAGCAGCTGCGTCCGCCAGCAGGATCAGTAGCGGGAGCACACCCTCGACACACCCCTGCCATGCCTTGCCCTAGCCCTGGCGCCTGTGATGTTTCCTGTGGCGACGCCCCAGCCAAGGGTCTAGTCTAACAAGAACTGAAGTCGTGAAGAAGAAAACTACAAGTAGGTTTGTTTGTCTACTGGTGAACTCAGATTGTTTTGTGTAGGAGCAGAACGATTCTTTTGCCCGAAGAAGAAGGCTTCCGGTAGCCACAGGCGAATTGAGCAATGCTAACCTGTTGAGAAGTGAACGTAGGTCAGTGTTGTGCTTGCGTAGCGCTTAGTGTTTCACAGTCACAGGTGAGGTCGGATAGGGCCGTTCATTGGTCGGATAGGGCCGTTCATTGGTCTGTATCATCCCACTGCTGCCCGCGACATTGGAAATGAAAGCAGGCCAGGTGGTCGTCCTTCTGCTCCTCTGGCCAGCGGTGCTGGGGCTGGTCGATGGTGCGCAGGCTCAAGACGTCAATGATGGTATGGATATGGGAGCCTTCTGCTCCTGCTGTGTGTGTGTGTGTGTGTGTGTGTGTGTGTGTGTGTGTGTGTGTGTGTGTGTGTGTGTGTGTGTCTTTCCCGGTCTTCTGCGCGCAACACACACTGCGGCGTTGACCTCCTCTTCCCCCCTCCTCCTTCTACTTACCGGTACTCTCATTCGTATTCTTCTTATCTTCTCCCACTGCCTACATTCCTTTCCCTTGTTCCCAGCCGCTCAAGAGATTAAACGACTTGTTGTGGGGTTTACTATTCAGTTTGCAAGTGATTTTCCCGAAACGCGCGCTCTCGCCACTGTAGTCCTATTCCTCGCCTCCTATTCCTCCTCGCCTCCCTCTGTATTGAGCATTCAGTCCTACTGTCATCGGGCATGCTTGCCCTTCTGAATCACGAATCGCAGTAAGCACAACGACGTCAATAACATCAAGCACACACATGTATGTACATTCAGGGTTTCAGACGGAGGTTACTACAAATATAGTACACAATCACTCGCTCATATGGTAAACACGGGTCCTGTAAAAATGCCCTGTGGCGATGGTCTGCTCCAGTGCTGGCCATGCCAGGTTCTGGGCCAGCCTGAAAGAAAGCCCATGGTCGGGGTAGGTAGGCCCAATTCATCAGCACTCTACTCCGGCTCCCCGTTGTATTGTCATGTTTTCCCCTTGGTTCTCCCTTCTCATTACGTTCTCTGCTGGGCCGTGTACTTCAATATAAAAAGCGGGTACTTTGTACTTTGAGCCTGTGGCTCTGCATCATCCTCCACTGTGAATAGGAAGACGGCTGTACCACGCGCTCTTTTCCTTCGCTTTCTTGTTATTGGGCAACCTGCCAGTTAGAATCTGCGAAGTAAAATAAACAGCAGCAACGACTCTGTAACGTGGAAATTGTGGGCACAAGTTATGCGATCGAGTCCACCAACTAAACCAGATTTTGTACAGTCAGACGTGCACAATCTAGCACAATTTCCATGTTACAAATTTTTCCTTGGCTCACCATCTGAATTCTTAACAACAACTCTATATGGAGCATTACTTTCCAAAGCTGTCCGACTTGAATTTCGCTTCTGAGGTGCAACGAGAGAGCTTGGAAGCTCAGGGCCCTACGCTATGCGTTTTTGCCTTGATGACCTAGACAAAAAAAAGCATAGGGATGTTATAAATTCTTTAAAAAATTCCTTTCTTTTAAGACATAACCTGGGATTCGAACCCGCACTATCGCGCGCCCTGCATGCATCCCCGATACACTTCGCATACATACTAATTCTTCCAAGTTGTTTCACATTGTGATCTTGCATTTGAAAGCCCTATTTGAATATGCATTGTGGCCAGCCGTCTTTGATAGCATGGTACGGTAGGGGATAGGTACGGGACAGGTACAATCGAGGGTAATACGACACCGTCTCCCGTACCGTACCGTACCATCAAACACAGCTGGCCACATACAGCTGCCCGCAATATTCAAATAGGGCTTTCAAACGCAAGATAATAACGTGAAGCAACTTGGAAGAATGGGTATGAATGCGAAGTGTATGGGGGAATGCATGTAGGGCAATAGTGCGGGTTCGAATCCCAGGATATGCCTGAAAAAAAAAATAGGAGAATCGAAAAATTTATAACATCCTATGCTTTTTGGCCCTCAGATACGGATAGCGCCAGGCGTGACACAAACAAACAAACAAACACACAAATACCAAATTAAAGCTGTGTGGACCCTGGCTAGCGCCAGACGTTACTGAAGTAACGTCTTCTGCATAGCTACGGGAATAAAGCACGATGCTATCGACCTTTTCACCATACTAACACGATAGGGTCACGTTTAGACACTATTAAAAGAATAAAATAAAATTATCGGAGCCCATGGGTGTGGCGAATGGGATTTAGACCTTGGCCACATCGAGAAGTCGCATCTGATACCTGATCATGGGGTGGTGGCGTCCCACTGAAGCGGAAAGGTGGTTCTTGACCCGCCCTGTACGCGAACCCGTGCACTTTTTTATAATTTGTTTTATCGGAACCCACAGCTGTCAAGAGGAAAGCTTCACTTCTTACTAGTGATAGACAATAAGCCTCCTGCCAACTGTCTGTGGCGACAAGTCCTCCTGCCAACTGTCTGTGACTACAAGTGCTCCTGCCAACTGACTGTGACTAAGTTAACAGTCCTTATTCCAACTGTTTGTGACTACAAGTGCTCCTGCCAAGTGTCTGGTGACTACAAGTCCTCCTGCCAACTGTCTGTGACTTCAAGTCCTTCTGCCAACTGTCTAGTATGTGAGACTACAACGGAATGATAACTTTACATTTGTGGGATGCTGAAGCTATCTGCTATGTGTGTAGGTCTATTCGCATCCTCCAGAATCAGTAGGGCGTGAAGGTGCTACGTGAGGATGGCTATCTGTGGAAGTGTTCACGGTCCGAACTTGCAGACAGTCAAGTCGAAGCGGGCTGGGGTTCCGATGGGTTCTGGTGAATGTACGGGGTTTTGTTTGCCTTTATATCATTGGGTCTAGTTCCCGTTTACTGTGTGCTTTGAAATAAACCAATCAACCGACATCGTAGGCAAGCTTCCATTATGATACACTGCTCTTGATTGCTTGCAGCTCTTGGCTACAGTTCCTACACGTTCTCTACTGGGTATTGTGGACACTGGGGTAGTATTATGCACCCGTCCCTTCCCCTGCCCCTGTCCCTGCCTATCCCCTCCCTTCCCCCTGCCCCTGTCCCTGCCTATACCCCTCCCTTCCCCCTGCCCCTGTCCCTGCCTATCCCCTCCCTTCCCCCTGCCCCTGTCCCTGCCTATCCCCTCCCTTCCCCCTGCCCTGTCCCTGCCTATACCCCTCCCTTCCCCTGCCCCTGTCCCTGCCTATCCCCCTCCCTTCCCCCTGCCCCTGTCCCTGCCAATCCCCTCCCTTCCCCTGCCCCTGTCCCTGCCTATCCCCTCCCTTCCCCCTGCCCCTGTCCCTGCCTATCCCCCCTTCCCCTGCCCCTGTCCCTGCCTATACCCTCCCTTCCCCTGCCCCTGTCCCTGCCTATCCCCTCCCTTCCCCCTGCCCTGTCCCTGCCTATCCCCTCCCTTCCCCCTGCCCCTGTCCCTGCCTATCCCCTCCCTTCCCCTGCCCCTGTCCCTGCCTATACCCCCCGCTCCCTTCCCCCTGCCCCTGCCTATACCCCTCCTCGACCCAAACCGGCACCATACACGGTTCATTGTGCAGGTTTGAATGATGACACTTTGTTGTATGTCATTTTTCTGCAGTTCCTTCCATCACCGATCCAAATCCAACAGTGCCACCATCTTCATCACCAGGTAAGTTAGTTAAGAGTCAATGTCTGAGTGGACCTTGTTCGTCCGCATGCGTGCCTCTCTCCCATAAAAAAATCAAAAATTCTCTCGGGTTGCTATGAGCATGCGCGGTCACATCATGCATTTTCAGGTACTGGAGGGCCGCGGCTGTGCCCCAAAGAGATTTTTTCGATTCTTGAATTTCCAACTGCAATGCATACCTAAAATCCCCCAATGCACAGCTACTATGCCGTGATTTTTTACTTGCACGACGAGATATAAATGCACACGTGAAAACTCGCGTGCTGCCCAGTACACGAGAAAATGCTGGGCCATCTCAGAAGGCGAAATTTTGTATATTTATACTTCCTCCGCGTCATCGAAATTGTCGCAGTTTGACTAGTGACTTGTCACTTGTTACTGACAACTCCATAAGCTAAGCCATTCAAAACTTATTACACAGTATGATAGTCTGAAGACTAGAGTAACGTTCCAGGACAGTTGGACTGAGAGTTTTCATGCAGAGATGAAGTCCTCGTCGTCGCTGATGTCAATGGACGCAAAAATATCGTTCCGAAATATTTCAAGGAAGGTTGAAAGTTGGTCGCGCCTCATCTCAAACGCTTTGACTTTCTCCACAGGACAAGAGCTGCTATGCTTGTCGTCTGCTAGCTCTGGATGATTCCTACTACACCGCCAGCGAAGCCTAGTAAGAATATACGATCGTTGCGAGGTCGGTTGATTACCATCGGCGGAATCACCTCGATCTTGAAATGAACTTTTTTTAGCCATGGCATGCCCATTTTTTTTAGCTGTGCGGTCACAGCTCATGCAGGTAAGTGTACCATGGTGTACTATCACGTCCAGCGCGCCCTCTTTTTCAGCATCATTGGTACGGCACCTGCGCGTGCATCACTAGCACCACGTGTAGAGTCTACATAGCTCTTGCAGGTACAGTCATGTACTGAGTGTCTCAGCCAGAGCGACAAATTTTATCGCTGTTGCATGCATTTAGTTTGCTGGCCCCTCGATGTTTCTCCAAGCACTGCTACTTGTTCCACAAAGTCATTTTCACCCCAGCTAAGGTAAAACAGTGATGAGGCTTGATTGAATGGCCATAAGCACGAGAAATGTGCAGGCTGCAACGCCTGACTGATCTCAGCGAGTCGAAATTACCATCGCAGCGACATCAGCGAAGAAATTGCGTCTAGTTCAAAAATTTCAGCTTCCAATAACAGAAAATATAACTTTGCCGTCACCCTATACTAATGACTATCGCCTATGTCCGATTTCTTGCCTCTGGTACGAGTGCTGGTGAGTAAATACCCCGTTTTATATCGAAAGTCAAACTGCGACAATTTCGATGACGCGGAGGAAGTATTAAAATTTTACAGTACTCCTGCCCAACACTATGTGTGACCGTTGCGTGTGCGTGTGTGTGTGTGTGCGTGTGTGTGTGTGTGTGTGTGTGTGTGTGTGTGTGCGTGTGTGTGTGCGTGTGTGTGTGCGTGTGTGTGTGTGCGTGCGTGTGTGTGTGTGTGTGTGTGCGTGTGTGTGTGTGTGTGTGTGTGTGTGTGTGCGTGCGTGTGTGTGTGTGTGTGCGTGCGTGTGCGTGCGTGTGCGTGCGTGTGCGTGTGTGTGGTTGTGTTGAGTACCCAATCTCCAGCTTGGCACCAGTGTGGAAATCGGTCATACATGTACCCAGAAAACGTGAGAAAGAATTTGTCAATGGCCGTCGAGCACTGCAGGGTGTACGCCGAGGGTGGGCAGATCGCCACCCCACGCAATCTTGTGGAGCAGGGATGCATGAATAACTCAAGTCTCGACACACTCTGGCTGGGCGTGTACAGAGTTGGTGGCGCTTGGCTGGATTTGAAAACGAAAACAGAAATAACAGCCGCTTTTTGGGGAGAACATGAGCCGAGCGGAGGCGATTGTGCGACAATGCGGTACGACTCAAATGACGGCTACAAATGGGATTCTACCGAAGCCTGTGGCCAGAAAATCGGTTTTGTTTGCGAGAGACAAGGTAGGGTACCAACAGCATTGTGCGAATACGGTTGCTTCCTGTACTACGGGAGAGCTGTCATGTATGCAGTGATCACAACTTTCTTTATGATTCACCCAGAGTATGCGGAAATTCCGGCTCTCAAACATCAGCTGGGAATAGGTTGACGGTTGGCAGAACGGTGAAAACTTCAGGATGTGTAGAGTTGCTAACGCTGAGTTGATTGGTCTAGGCCGCAAGAGATTCCGGCCTAGACCATATGAGCTGGTTACGTTGGTGGGCAGTTAGTCATAACTCGTACCATTTTTGTCCTTCTCCATCTTCTCCATGTTTACATTGGCTCACCGTTCAAGTTCAACTAGATCTTTGTGTGACCTTGTTGGATAAGACTAGCACAATGCTGGTCAGAAAGATAGATTTTTGGCATCATAGCCAGCAATCGCATGTCACCACGTACATTCAAAATCAACATCATTTTGCGAATCGACTTTTTTTCAGGATCACCTTTCAACGAGGACGAAGCAAAGTCGGCCGAACGAAGCCTAGAGGAAGAAAATCACCCTCTCCACTTCACCATCACGACACTGACATAGATACGAGATGAAACAACTAAAAAATCCACAAGAAAACTGTACGGCCATCATCGCGCTGACTTTGGTCTGACTTTGGTCTGAGAATTTCTATCACGATCAAAAATGTACGAGGAGCACTCAAAAATTAGCCACAGACGTACCTTTATCGCTCTCTACTCCTTTTTCAAGGCACAAATGTTGTACCTCGCTTTTCTCTTCCTGCTCCCAGTCCCGTGCCATCTCCACACTTATACAAAGGGACGACGATAACTACATTTAGGAAGACTATTTATTGACACGACGACGAAACACAACTAGACATGACGAACTCAAGACGAAGACACCATTTCACACCACAGCAACACGCGCATGCACCAACATGACGTACACACGACGTACACAAAATAACGTACTACAACATAACTCCCTCCCAAGAGTAGAATCGTCCTCGATTCTAATAATAAACAGAGTAAAAAGAGGAAAAGATCACACAAATCACTCAATCATACCACATGTACACCCGTCACACCCAGAAATAAAATACCTCTGCCTGCACTGCAGATTACAAAAACTCTGTCCGCCCACCCAGAACACCAGCCACGATCGCTGTCACACGTGTAGGAACTGATAACCTCAAAAACTCTACTTCACACAACACACCACCTCACGATCACGCAAAAATTCTAAAAATGTGAGAGCACAAATCATATGAATAACAAAAAGAACAAAATCCACTGGCTCTGTGGGGGCCTCTAGTTATCCTCATAGAAGAGCAAATAAAGAAACAAACAGAACACACGCGCTGTGCGGGCGCCTCTTTACCCTCGAGGAGAGCAAATAATAAAGAACAAAATGTTGGGAGAACAGAAAATACAAAACTCACATTCTCATCACATTCACAACAACACACGTACCCTCTCACCAACGAAACTCCTCACGCCGTCTGCCATGTCGTCCACCATCTCCAGGAGCGCTGCTCAGCGTCGACATCCTCACTTCTGCAGCCTCTTCTTCTTCTCTTCACCTTCCATCCTTCTTTTTTCTTTTCTTTTTCAGGTTTTCTGGGCACAGTTTTACGTCGTGTCCGGGACCACCAGTGACGACGACTGCCAAGAGACGGGAGAGACGAATGATGAAGGACGAGGACGACGGACGAACTTCTTCAAGACGGACAAAACTGTGACGATAGGACGACTGGAGATGACATCGGAAACTGGGAGCGAAGGCCACGCAGGACGAATCCAGAAGTTGAGATTTACAAATTTCCATTACCGCTGCCACCAATGTTGTAACTCGCTTTCTCTTCCTGCTCCCAGTTCCGTGCCATCTCCACACTTGTACAAAGGGGACGACGATAACTACATTTAGAGGACTGTTTATTGACACGACGAAGAAACACAACTAGACATGACGAACTCAAGACGAAGACACCATTTCACACCACAGCAACACGCGCATGCACCAACATGACGTACACACGACGTACACAAAATAACGTACTACAACACAAACATAGCCAGCAATCGCGTGTCATCACGTACATTGAAAATCAACATAATGTTTCTAATCGACCTTTTTTTCAGGATCACTTTTCAACGAGGACGAAGCAAAGTCGGCCGAACGAAGCCTAGAGGAAGAACATCACCCTCTCCACTTCACCATCACGATACTGACATAGATACGAGATGAAACAACTAAAAAATCCACAAGAAAACTGTACGACCATCATCGCGCTGACTTTGGTCTGAGAATTTCTATCACGATCAAAAATGTACGAGGAGCACTCAAAAATAAGCAACAGACGTACCTCTATCGCTCTCTACTCCTTTTTCAAGGCACAAAAGTCGACTCTCCACTTTCAAACCAGGAACCAGACATACCAGTGGTCCTTTTCAGCTGCTCCACGAGCGGAGGGAATGTTCACCAAGGGGCGCAGAGCAGCATCCATTCCAGAAAAAGAGCTAAAATACGAGTGAGACTGCATGCCTGAGTACATGAGTACATGTATGAGTACATGCAGAAAATAGTCAATTTCAGCGTTTCTGCTCCAAACAGCAACTAGCTTCGACTAGAAACAAAGATTACACCAAAGGATCAAACAACAACCATTTTCTGCAGTTTTTTTGCAGATGGCTTCCTTGTGCTTGGCCCAGCACGCCAAAAATCACACCTCGGAGGAGTACAAAATTACAACTCTCAGATGTCCTCGATTGCTGGCCATGAGTCGACTCTCCACTTTCAAACCAGGAACCAGACATACCAGTGGTCCTTTTCAGCTGCTCCAAGAGCGCAGGAAAGGTTCACCAAGGGGCGCAGAGCAGCATCCATTCCAGAAAAAGAGCTAAAATAAGAGTGAGACTGCATGCCTGAGTACATGAGTACATGTATGAGTACATGCAGAAAATAGTCAATTTCAGCGTTTCTGCTCCAAACAGCAACTAGCTTCGACTAGAAACAAAGATTACACCAAAGGATCAAACAACAACCATTTTCTGCAGTTTTTTGCAGATGGCTTCCTTGTGCTTGGCCCAGCACGCCAAAAGTCTCCACAAGTCCAGTCTGTGTGCAAGCGTGCGAGTGCGTCCTTAGGTATGCTACAACCCCACTGCCAACACTTGAATGATAACTGCAGAAAATTGTTCTTTAAGTCGTACATTTTGCCTATATTTGACTATTGCGATATAGCTTGGTGCGGGTTGTCTCAGACTTTACTCCACAGACTGGAAGTACATCAACGCTTGCTTCTGAAAATTCTGTTTCGAAAAGACCAAACATTTGCCTCCCTTTGTCTTTATAAACTTGCTTCCACGCACCCTCTTCTTGCCCGACATCAGCAGCATCTTTGTATCCTTGTGCAAAAAATCTTCCTAGCCCAAGTCCCGAAACATATTGCCAAGTACAACTGGTTTGTTACCACTAGACCAACACGCAATGCCTTATCACTGCCCCGAGCTAGTTCCTCTCTGTTTTTGAAATCCCCTTTCTTCTCAGCATACTCCCTTTGGTCTAACCTGCCTACTAGCATTAAGACATGCCAGGATATCAGGAAATTCACAGTCCAGCTTTCCACACTGTCTCATCCGAAGTGATCCCATGTATTATTAATGTGCCTCCCTTTCTTTTTCTCTCCCTATCTCCTTTCCCTCTCTGACAGCATCTTTCTTTTTCTCCCTTTTAGCTTGCCGTGGTTGGCTATCACCTGACCTCTCATGTTTATTGGCAGTCTTCGGACGGGCCAGGAGATGTTGAATAAATAAATAAATAAATAAATAAAATCACACCTCGGAGGAGTACAAAAATTACAACTCTCAGATGTCCTCGATTGCTGGCCATGGCTTTGTCTTCCATTGCCTCATGACAACCTACAGTGGCGGATGAATTAGTTTAATTTACTGTGTGTGTGTGTGTGTGTGTTTGTGTGTGCGTATGTGCGTGCGCGTGTGTGTGTGTGTGCGTGTGTGCGTGTGTGCGTGTGCGCGTGTGTGCGCGTGTGTGTACATGTGTGCGTGTGTGTGTTTGAGAGAGAGTTTGTGTGTGTGTGTTGGGGGGGGGGGGGGGTATGGGTGCGTGCATCTGTCCATGCGGGCTTACGTGTCTGTGTGTAAATGTGTACTGCTCACCATCTTGTACTTGCAGGAGGCGTCCCTACACCCAAACCAACAATAACAGCTGCAGGACCACAGCCAAGTAAGAAAAAAATTCTTTGCAAAGTGTAGGGGTAATGCGAGTACATGATACACTGCCATGAAGAAAGACAGTTGAGTGGTTTCGTGCACTCGCACATGTTGTCCAGGCGTCAGGGGCCCAGCCTCCCTGCCCATCCGACCCGCCACACACAACAACGAAACTGAACTGGGAGTTCTACATAATTTCTTGACAAGACGGAGACGGACAGACAAGAAGACCGGACACGACGAGGTAAACTGAAAACTGAAGAAAAAGACTAACATTTATGGCAGCATACGAGCATGCGCCCAAACAAAACATAACGCATGACAATGACGTAACCGTTACTTGGATATGTACAAACTATACATGCAACCAAAACCAGTCAAATACGAGTCAAAGCAGAACGCAAAACAAACCAAAATAAACGAAAGGACCACAACAAAAATGAGCCATGAAAAGTCTTTCTACCGATACACAACAAGTGGCAAACTGGGAGAAATATGTACTGAGATACACTAAAAGCCCTGATATGGAAACCAGCTAAGTTGGAAAAGTAAAACATTATTGACTTTTGAGTGGCAACAGTGCTGCAGTACTGTCGGTCGCCGAAGAACTTGGGGGGGGGGGGGGGGGGGGGTCAGCCTCCTAGCCTCCTAGCCTCCTAGCCTCCTAGCCTCCTAGCGTAGACCGTTCTTATTTTCATGTATTACAGTCCATGCGTAGTTGAGTCACCGTGTATACATTGGTATGCTGTGCTTGATGAAATTCTAGCCTGGTCGTTCTTCGGCTCTCTGTTCTTTGGTGCTCCGTTCTTCGGCTCTCTGTTCTTCGGCTCTCTGTTCTTTGGTGCTCCGTTCTTCGGCTCTCTGTTCTTCGGCGCCCGGTAGTACTGTATGAGGAGTCATTCACATAACCTCTATTAACATCTTGTTTTCACCCATTGGGTTAGTTCTGGCTAGATTGACTCTTGTGTGTGTGTGTGTGAACAATTGTGCTGGTGACACTTATATCAGAATATGATAATTATACAGGGGCGTCGAAAGGTAATCTAGTGTGGTACGGTCAGCCATCTGAAGAACAGAATACGCGTGAGGGAAGTGTGGCGGAGTCGAAAATTTTGGAAATTTAGAGCCCAGATCAGTGCATTTTATTGATTCACGGGGTACCTGCGGCAAAAAGTGCTACGGTCAATACCGTAGTGACCGTAGCGTGTCCGATGCCCCTGTAATAAGTGTAGTGTGCGTTGCTATGTCAGAGTGAATATTATACACTCAGAGTGAATATTATACACTCAGAGTGAATATTATACACTCAGAGTGAATACTATACACTCATAGTGAATATTATACACTCAGAGTGAATATTATACACTCAGAGTGAATATTATACACTCAGAGTGAATATTATACACTCTGACATAGCAACGCACACTAGTAGAGTAAAACTTGGCGTAAGCGACCTCTGGGTTTAGCGACCACCTGCTCTTAACGACCGTTTTTCCATGCACCGACAGTTCTACACAGCAACTGTGGGACCTGGTTCTAAAGACCACCTGGCTTTAACGGCCGCTTTTGCTTGCACCGTGGGGTGGTTGCTTAAACCAGGTTTCACTGCATACTGTATTGCTGTCACTGAGGTAAAGGGGTAAATGAAATTTGATCCCGTGATGGATGCCCTGATACCATCAATCCTTGCACAGTGTCCTCACGCACTTACTGTGGTGTGCTCAGCGTATTTTGCCAGATTATTCACAAGTTCAACTAGAGTTTGGGGATTCCAGGGGGCATCAGTTGTTCGGCAGTGCAATAGCCTTTTGAGTCATCATTTCAAGACTCCTTTTGAATCTGTCTCACCTCTCCCGGAAGCTCAACGTCGCAAGGACCAGTTTTATGTAGTGAAGAGGTACACGTAAAACGTGTGCTTGTGTGTTTGTGTGTGTGTGTGTGTGTATGTGTGTGTGTGTGTATGTGTGTGTGTGTATGTGTATGTGTGTGTGTGTGTATGTGTGTGTGTATGTGTGTGTGTATGTGTGTGTGTGTGTGTGTGTGTGTGTGTGTGTGTATGTGTGTGTGTGTGCGTGTGTGCGTGCGTGCGTGTGTGTGCGTGCGCATGTGTGTGCGCATGTGTGTGCGCATGTGTGTGCGCATGTGTGTGTGCATGTGTGTGTGCATGTATGTGTGCATGTTGTGCATATTGTCCACGCGCGGGCGCTCGCACGCGCGTTTTGTGTTCTTCCATTCCCCAGTCTGGTCCCAGTGTACGAATGCATCATCTGCGTACGCTTACATAAGAGCCAGAAAGACGTTTGTCGACGCCGCACATTACTGCAGGGAACAATTTTCGGGCGCAACACTGGCCGCCCCGGGGAACGATTTCGAACAGAACTGCGTGACCCGTTTGAGACCCGACACTACAACTTGGCTTGGCTTCCATAACGTGGCAGGAGTGTTTATGGACTTTGAAACCGGGGCAGCCATGACGTATCGGAACTGGGCCACGGGCGAGCCCAACGGCGCCATGTGCGTAACCATGTATCATCACCGTGACGACGTGAGAGGCAAATGGGACGACACCGAGTGCACGGTGCGTCACCATTTCATTTGCCAGCGATCAAAAGGAGGTAAGAAAGAACGTTCAGGCTAGAGGAATGGTGGGTTGATCACAATCCCTGGGACTGTACTTGCAGTAGTGCATGTACATACCGTAGTGTCGCGTATTAGCCGGGCTTGTTCCTGAAGAAGCCGATGTCAGGGCTAGGCTTCTATTCACACTCGGGCATCCATTCAAACCAGGTATTTCTATGTATGTCAACACTAAAACCAGGCTTATGTGCTGACAGTGTATCTAAAAAATCAGGCTTGTATTCAAGACAGGCTTCTATACAAGATAGGCTTTAATACAAGACACTACGGTACCTTGGTTCAAACTGCACACATTCTGCATGTGTCTCGAATGCTTGTAATTTCTCTGCATGGCGATTGTGCATTATGCGGTCTGCCAAGTCACGGTACGGCAGAGTGGGTATCTTTGTTTTCATTTCAATCTCTTCGGACCACCAAGTCTCTTAAGAGAGCATGTCTGAGAATACCAAAGTTTGTGTGCAAGTGGATCTCTCCGATTTCGCTCAAAATTTGCAGGTAGGTTCCCTTTGGGGTGTGGATCGATTGTGCAAAGCCCTTGAAAAAGTTTCTGAAGGGAACCTTGAAATTTGCATACCCCTCAAAATGGCCTAAATATCACATTATTTATGGGTCTAGAAACGAGTCACGCCACAGCGTATCCGAACAAGCTATGAACAAAACTCCATCAAGCCAACATTGCCTCACCTTAGAAGAGTTCCTGGAGCAGTACCGCTTAGCCACGCCAGGATCCCAGAAGACGAGGTCCATCACCCCCTGACGCCACAAATGATCGTCTTGAAAATAGCCAATTTACAAGCGCTGGCAAAACACCCAGCTACGTCCTCAATTGGCCAGAACTATACACCGGCAGATAGTAGAACACCTCTTCTAGCGCTGAGGACATGTCCCCCATCTTCCTTTTGGGGTTTTCTTGAAATAAACCTTTTTGAATTTTTCCACTCGACCATGCTGAAATACGGCCAAAGTCATACCTGCGCAGGAAAGCTCGCCCCTCCGCGACGTCCCCTCAGCAATTTCTACTCCAACACTACTCCCAAGGCCACAGAACAAAGTGTATTGTTGACTCCGACAAGGAAAAGCAGCGGTGATCACTTGTCACTCCAAACGACAAGCTTCTCCTTGCGCCACAAATAATATTTTGTGCAACTGTTGATGCAAAAGTGACTGAAGACCTGAGCGCAGTTTTTGAATTAATATTTTACTACAAGAGGCACGGTGAAATCACGTGCCTTGTGACGCAAGAATGCCAAGTCGAGTGGATCACGGCTCACGAGATTTCAGAGTCACCTTCGTAAAGTGCGCTTGTTACTCGCCTTGAACGCCCGTCCGTCTGGAAGTGATCACACTTGTGTTGTTACTGCGCTCAAGGACACCCTGACCGTGTTGTAGGCCTACGAACCGGGACTTTCCCTGACCATGTAGGTCGAAGACCAGTGAAATGATGATGAAATCACATTCTTTATGACGTAAGGAATCTGTCATGCAGTTCACACGACAAGTGCATGCAGCCAGTGCTGCTCGCGTGCCAGTCAACACAAAGCGACCGAGCTAGCAGCTTTCGTCGAGCATCGACATGAAAACAAGGGACTTTTACTGTTGCACTATGTTCGGGATTGCAGGAGGTAAGTGTGAAAGATGAATAACTCTCCATGCTGTACGAGGGGCATATTTCAACGGCTTGCTACCATTGCAACACTCCTACTAGTCCTAGGACAGTTTGTGGGGGTTCTCAGCAGATCAAGCAGGAAATACAGCTCATCTTACCTCTGCCATCATGGTCTGTTCCGAGTAGCGTTCCAGACACGTTCGCGATCGATGGGCGCGTGCCGTGATCCAGGAAGCGCCATCCTACGTCACAGAGCACGCGATCTCACCGTGCATCTTGCAATAAAATTCAAAAACTGCACTCAGGACTTCAGTCACTTTTGCATCAACAGTCGCACAAAAAATTATTGGTGGTGCAAGGAGAAGCTTGTCGTTTGGAGTGACAAGTGATCACTGCTGCTTTTCCTTGTCAGAGTCAACAATACACTTTGTTCTGCGGCCTTGAGAGTAGTGTTGGAGTAGAAATTGCTGAGGAGACGTCGCGGAGGGGCGAGCTTTCCTGCGCAGGTATGACTTTGGCCGTATTTCAGCATGGTCGAGTGGAAAAATTCAAAAAAGTTTATTTCAAGAAAACCCCAAAAGGAAGATGGGGGACATGTCCTCAGCGCTAGAAGAGGTGTTCTACTATCTGCCGGTGTATAGTTCTGGCCAATTGAGGACGTAGCTGGGTGTTTTGCCAGCGCTTGTAAATTGGCTATTTTCAAGACGATCATTTGTGGCGTCAGGGGGTGATGGACCTCGTCTTCTGGGATCCTGGCGTGGCTAAGCGGTACTGCTCCAGGAACTCTTCTAAGGTGAGGCAATGTTGGCTTGATGGAGTTTTGTTCATAGCTTGTTCGGATACGCTGTGGCGTGACTCGTTTCTAGACCCATAAATAATGTGATATTTAGGCCATTTTTGAGGGGTATGCAAATTTCAAGGTTCCCTTCAGAAACTTTTTCAAGGGCTTTGCACAATCGATCCACACCCCAAAGGGAACCTACCTGCAAATTTTGAGCGAAATCGGAGAGATCCACTTGCACACATACTTTGGTATTCTCAGACATGCTCTCTTAAAACCACCAAGTCTCTTCGGACCACCAAGTCTCTTAAGACCACCAAGTCGGCATCCCACCAGAAGCCGAGCAGTAGCATGGTATTGTGTACATGATATGTCTACTACAGGCGTCCCTCTTTTTAATCCAGCATTTCATTAAGTTAACCAGCACCCTTCATAAACCAGCACTTCATTTAACTAGCACCCTTGTCAATCGTTCAGAATGCTGAGTGTGGACAATGGTACAAGGTTGTATGAGTGTGGAGTTGGCATGGGGCTGGTCGTGGTGATATTGAACCAGCTGCGGCAGTAGTAACCACATCTCCAATGCCCACCACTGTAAACTGTTGCTGTTGTGCGGCGTGGTTGCTTGCATGAACGAGTAACGATGAAGCCGAGACCCTTGGTCGGAGGAGCTACTCCCCCCCCCCCCCACGTCCATCCAATTTGTCGCCACCCTCGCTGTGCAGCATCTGGTGGTTCTGTGGTGTGGAGCAAAACACATGCACCCATGTTTGTATTAAATACTCAGCTGGTGAGACAAGGAAACAATCGATCGCATAACTTGTGCCCACAAGTTGCATGTTTGTATGCTTGTGTTTATGGATCTCGATTTTTGTGCTGGGAGTTTTATCTTGTTCTCTGAGACTATGATTGACTTAGCTTCAAGTGCGGGCGTGTGTATGTGTGCTGTGTTTGCACCCGTGTTGTGTGCTTGCACGTGTGGTGTGTGTCTTTGTACGCGCGTGTGTTGTGTGTTTGCACGTGTGCCGCATGTGTTGTGTATGTTGTTTGTGTGCTATACTCCTGTGTACAGGACAACCCAACACCACAGACTTAAAAGGCAAGTTTCCACAGTTGATTAATTTTATTTATTTCCATGCTTGTCAACCATAGTGGGTTTCCCAGTATACTACCGGAAAACTAGGGTACTCAGTTACTACCGGCATACCGGAGATTTTTTGACTTTGATCGAAAAACTACCGGAATTGGCACTGAACCACGAGTGTTCAAAAATAAGGTTGTTTTGTGGTGTGACAAGGGCACATGCGGCCCTGCATTTCACAGAATCACACATGTGGGGGGGGGGGATCTGACAATGAAGAAACTCAGGTTTTGATCCGCCAATGAGCAATGGGTTGGAAATGAATAAAAAGAAAGAAAAATTGCCAAAACATTGTGCAAAAGTACGCAAAATACTCAAAAATTGCACAAAAAAGAGAAAATGGCCGAAATTGGTGAAAACCGGCAAAATAAGGGAAATGAGAGCAAAATCAAGGGAAACTGAGTGTGTGACTAAGGGATTTGCTTTCGCTGGGGTGGCAAGTATGTATTTCATTTTGTTTACTATCAACACAGCTTGATACGCGGATGTTGAGCCAATAGAAAAATTCAATGAAGGAAGGAAAGGGACATATGGTTGGTTGGTTGGTTGGTTGGATTTATTTAAAGTCGTACAACAAACAGGCATATCTGCCTCCTTATATGAAGACGACTTCTGGCAGTAAAACATTTTTTTTAAGAGAGGAAAAAAGAAGAAGATAAGATCAAGAATGTATAGACTGAGCATACAGCTAGCCTCGGCATGTATCAGAACATCAGGATTACGTCATACTAGTACTCAAGACAGGGGAGGGGGGTTGCTGTCACGCTACAGTAAGATAATACGCGTGCAACACACCCTTGAACTGGAGGGGGGGGGGGGGACGTGATGTTTCTCGCATCAGATGGAAGACTGTTCCAAACGCGTGCAGCAGAAAGAGACACGGGACACATGTGGGGGCATATGGAGTTGCTCTCAAAAGTTGTATCCATATGTACCTATCCGTTATGTGTTAACCCAGTCCTATTACAAAGGGGAAAACGGGCAGAGAACAAACAAAACAAAAAAAGAAAAGAAGAAAGAAATCCTGAAGTTGGGACCGTCGTGCATGTTGAAAACCGTCAAGGTGGATTGCGGGGCACTAGTGTGATCCTAAAAAAAAGGAGTTTATGTACCAGTTTATACACCAGTTTATATACCAGTTTATATACCAGTTTATATTCTCGTCATCGAAGTACCTGTTATATGCAAAATACAAATCTGGAGTGTTGTGTGGGGAGAGATGGGAGTTTGTATACAAGCTCAGTATAATTACAGGATACGGATCCGCTCCACGGCGTCCTGGTAGTCGGTTCTTCCAATACTTGGCCAGGTGGGCCGCATCCATCAAGTGGTCAACAAGCGCTGGAAGCCCGGCGTCCTGGTAGTCGGTTCTTCCAATACTTGGCCAGGTGGGCCGCATCCATATAGTGGCCAACAAGCGCTGGAAGCCCGGCGGCCTCGTAGTCGGTTCTTCCAATACTTGGCCAGGTGGGCCGCATCCATCAAGTGGTCAACACGCGCTGGAATCCTCACCAGCCGATCTCCACTGTAAACGCGAAAGAAACCGCAAAAAGCACAGTGTCATAGAGCTCTATTGTTGGGGGTAGGCCCCAGCGGCAGATGCTAGCTAAATGTTGCCAAGATGCTTTTTGGGATGCTAGCTGACAACTCAGAAAGATGCTAGTTTGGATGCTAGACAACACGAATTATGCTACCTATTAATGGTAATGGTGAAACATTTGGGTGAAACATTTGGGTTGAAAACGGTGTTCCGTGCTATTTATGAATTCTCACAAAGCAGGTATGTAAAAAGAGTTTTTAAAGGTGCGATGCTGGCATCATGTTGCTATGGAAATATTTGCTATACAAAAGAGCAAATACCAAGAAGTACCAATGGCAATGTGGGTCTTGGTCACAACTAGGTAATGCAAACAAATTGAATGTAGTGCATGCAATTATCAATGTGGTAGTACCGTAATACTACACGTTGTAGTTTCATAGTGTAATCTAGACCAAATTCCACATCCAGAATGCCAAAATTGGCAAAAATGTATCGGATGCCGGTAAAAACTGCTGTTTATGCTAGCATCGTGTGGAGTCACAAAAAGGCCCTTTTATGCTACTTTGGGTGCTAGCATTTGCCGCTGGGGCCTAGTTGGGGGAGAGAGCTGTGAGCACTGCACACTTACCAAATATCACAATACACGATGACAAAGAGGCGGCGCTTCACACACCGCCTCATGTGCTGAAATAGAGGTATTGCCCCCGACATGCTGCTCTGGCAATGACATGTGAATGCCATTCCCTCAAACCAGCAGTCCGACCTGTCGACTCTTCCAATACTTGGCCAGGTGGGCCGCATCCATCAAGTGGTCAACAAGCGCTGGAATTCCCACCAGCCTTTCTCCACTGTAAACGCGAAAGAAACCGCAGAAAGCACAGTGTCATAGAGCTCTATTGTTGGGGGAGAGAGCTGTGAGCACTGCACACTTACCAAATGTCACAATATATGATAACAAAGAGGCGGCGCTTAACACACCGCCTCATGTGCTGAAATAGGGGTATCACCCCTGACATTCGACTCCCGCAGTGGCATGTGAATGCCATCTCCTCAAATCAGTGAATAACTCGAATATGAATACATGTAATCTTTATTCCAGGATTAACCAAAGGCTAATGATACAGAAGTGAAGGTGTGAACCGCAAAGCAAGACCTTTATCTTCTTCCTGTTGAATTCGCCTCCCAGCTGCATACCGGCATCCACCGCTAAAATCCAATCATAGCAAGTAACACAAAGGTCATCAGTTGACCTTTTGGACTTTTCAACTCCTGTCCAAAACCACCAAGAGGAACAATCAGGATGAAGAAGACGTCAGTTGTCGAAACGCTTGTGGAGGAGTTGTTACATTATCCTCAGTAAATAGATATGGCCGATACGTTTGGTGCAGACTTGGACGACCGGTCGTGGTCTCTCACCATGGGTCCTTTACTAATAGAAAGGCGGACGCCAGTAAGAACTGTTGTCGAGTTGGCAGATGAAAACGCGCAGCAAGAAACTTGGCACGTCGATGGTAGACTCCATCGGGAGGACGGGTCAGCTGTTGTTGATAGCATGGAGTGTCCGCCTGGTGCTATGGGGCTACTTAAGTCCCATCGTGCTTCTTGGCACCTTCATTCGCTTCCTTGTTATTGAGCACCTCTGCTTGTTTGGTCACCGCGAATTAAAATAAAATCAACAGCAATAACAACAACAACAACAACAACAACAACAACAACATACCTCGTTGGTATATCGGGTAGCGTCGTAGGGCAGTGTGATTGTCATTGTTGTTGCCGTCTTCTATTCTCTTATACCGTGCTACTTTGCAGCTTGGAAAGCTTGTGCCAACACCTCATACGAGTACCAATACCAAGGCAATATGAAAAAGAATTTCCTCGAGGCGGCAACATACTGCAGAGAGCATACTGGCGGTCAGCTTGCCATGCCGCAGAACCAAGCACAACAGAACTGTGTGTTCAACTCCAAGCCCCTCACCACCATCTGGCTGGGAATCAATAAAGTAGGTCACGACTGGCTGGAATTTGAAGCAAGAACACATTTAAAATACCATAATTGGGCAGCGCATCGGCACACCGGTGGACACTGTGGAGCAATGCCGTACGACTTTAAGCCTGACGTGGCCCACAGGTGGAACCTTAAACGCTGTGACAGCCTGTCAAGGATTGTTTGTCAGAGAAAAGGTGAGGCTGCATTCACAACTTCCTCTACTTGCACTTCAAGCATGACTGCAGTGCTCAAAGTCTTCAAAATGTACTGACAAAAATTAATGATTTGAACTCGGACGGAGAGCCAATTAAATTATGGTAAAAAAAAAGGAGAACTGTGTGTTAAAAAGGAGAAGGACAACATTTACGAGTTACGACTAACTGTCCACCAACATAACCAGATCATATACAGTCCGTGAGTTGTCAGTTTTGTGCCATCTTGTCACACTCGCTGACTGTACATGATCTGGTTACGTTGGTGAACAGTTAATCATAGCTCGTAACATGTTCTTCTTCTCCTCTTTTTTTTAAACCAAAAATTTAATGATTTCAGTAATGCATGTGAAAGGTGTTTCACGACAATCATGTCTTCTATATCAGAGAACATGGGATTTCAGCACTTGTAGTTTTGCTGTGCCAGCTACATAAACTGCCGCCATCAGTGGCAAGTCATTTCAGACTTTCAGATCTCGAGTCTCCAAGCCACTTATCAGGCATATTACGTAGCGCTGGAACACAGCTGAGGCTGGCAATGTTGACAGGATTCTTTGGGATAGAGCGGTGCAAACAGTCTCAAAGTGTAGCCGTGAAAAATATTCACCGGCATGTTTTCAAGCGGTGTGTTGTGCGACTATTGCCGATGCGGTTCGCAGTTTGGACTTGAAATTGATTTGAAAACAGAGTTCTACTACCTGTTTTTGCTTTTGATTTGAAATGGAGCAACGAACAGCGGCAGTGACTGCAGTGCTCATCCCTGTGTATATGTATGTGTGCATGGTTGGCTATAAAAACCCTGCAATCGCCACGCAAAGTGGTCATTGGCTACCCCAGCCATGTATTGCTTGGAATAAAATAAACGAGAGAGCTTGGAAGCTCGGGGTCCTACGCTATGCTTTTTTGCCTTGATGACCTAGACAAAAAAAAGCATAGGGATGACATTGTTATAAATTCTTTAAAAAAAATCTTTTTTTAAGACATAACCTGGGATTCTAACCTACACTATCGCGCGCCCTGCATGCATCCCCCCGATACACTTTGCATACATACTAATTCTTCCAAGTAACTAGTTGCTTCACGTTATGATCTTGCATTTGAAAGCCCTATTTGAATATGCATTGTGGCCAGCCGTCTTTGATGGTACGGTACGGTACGAGATAAGCACGATCGAGGATAATACGACACCGTCTACCGCCTTGATGACGCCAAAAAAAGCATAGGTATATTATAAAATTTTCAATTCTCCTATTTTGTTTCAGGCATATCCTAGGATTCGAACCCGCACTATCGCCCTACATGCATTCCCCCATACACTTCGCATTCATACCCATTCTTCCAAGTTGCTTCACGTTATGATCTTGCGTTTGAAAGCCCTATTTGAATATTGCCGCCAGCTGTACGTGGCCAGCTGTGTTTGATGGTACGGTACGGTACGGGACAGATACGGGATAGCGCCAGGCGTGACACAAACAAACAAACACACAAATACCAAACGAGAGAGCTTGGAAGCTCAGGGCCCTACGCTATGCTTTTATGCTTTTTGCCTAGCTCATCGTACATGTTATAAGAACTGATGGAATTGTCTTTTTCCGTTCATTGGCCACATCACTGTATTGCAAAAACGTTTCAATCGGTTTGAATATTATGAGTTAGGCAAAAGTATTTGCAGAATTTATTGCGGATTGTTGTTTCTCTGATAATCATCTACTTTTGTTTTGCTCCTTCTTTAATTTTTATCTCCTTATATTGTAAATCAACAAATTTTGGCCGATGAGAAATAGAAACCTCTCGATTAGAGAGGTTAAGATGCACGTTATTTCCGACGTGACGCGCAGTTTCACGTCAAATTTGAAATCGATCGGTATTTTTGCTCTCACATGCATCCATTGCTCAATCATGCATCATTTGCCTATATGACAAACGTTGGCCTGCGATTTACTTTGTCCGGTTGGTACCAAGCGGCGAAATCAGCGAAATTAAATCGCCAGCGAACATTAGTTGATTTTAATACAGGAATCGGATTTTCTGGCCTTTTTGTAGTAATACATCTACATTGACCTGTTGAGCCAATGACGACGCCGAATGCATGGTTGCCTGAGGAGCACATTACATAACTTTACAGTCTCCTAAAATACGTATCCTGTCCGACGGCAAAAGAGGCTGCAGATTTAGTTTTTCTGCGCGTCGACGGGATGTCTGCGACGCGAAAGTTCAGCTCGCGTTATTTGGCTCGCACGTCGAAAAAATCAACGCGAGTGACCTGCTGCTCACGTCGAAATTTGGACATTACATAACTTTACAGTCTCCTATATAAATACGTATCCTGTTCGACGGCAAAAGAGGCTGCAGATTTTGTTTTTCTGCGCGTCGACGGGATGTCTGTCCTGACGTTTACTGGGACCGGCGCTGACTCTGCCGATCACGGCGTTCTGGACTCGACGGGATGTCTGTCCTGACGTTTCCTGGGACCGGCTTAGACTCTGCCGATCACGGGCGTTCTGGACTCAACGGGATGTCTGTCCTGACGTTGCCTGGTACCGCCGGACTCTACCGACCACGGGCGTTCTGGAGTCGACGGGATCTCTCTTCCGACGTTTCCTGTGACCGGCACTGAATCGCTCGTTCACGCTTATTTTGGAGACGACGGGATCTCTCTTCCAAAGTATGTTTATGCTGACGCATCCTATCACCTTATCGGCGTCTATTCTAATTTAATTTCCTCCTCGTCTCCCTATTTCTTTCCAAATCCCACTCTACATCAGGGAGTCGTATGCATAATACGACGAATATTGGTACGGTACGGGACAGATACAGGAGCCCGCAAATATTGTGGACAGCTGTTATGTACAATCCTGTAGAGCCTTTGTAGTCACAGATACGGGACAGATACGGGACAGAGACGGGATAGCGCCAGGCGTGACACAAACAAACAAACAAACAAACAAACACACAAACAAACAAATACCAAATTAAAGCTGTGTGGACCCTGGCTAGCGCCAGACGTTACTGAAGTAACGTCTTCTGCATAGCTACGGGAATTAAAGCTGTGTGGACCCTGGCTAGCGCCAGACGTTACTGAAGTAACGTCTTCTGCATAGCTTCGGGAATAAATAAATGTTTGTTACGCATATCTGCAGTTGCGTAAGTTTGAATGTTTGTGACGCATATCTGCAGTTGCATATGTTTGCATGTTTGTTACACACGTATGTCCAGTTGCAGGACACCAAGCCTCAACAACAACAGTAACACCGACAACAGCTGCAAACGAGGGTCAGACAGCACTCACGAGGAGAGGTAAGACGAATACAAAAAAAATTGTCGATGATAAAAGAACTTATGAGGCGTAGAAGTATACGCTTCTCGTTGTTCTTTGCCTTGCAATGTGGCTGTCTGCAGCCGACCCTGCACTGTGGTTTTGCCGTTGCAAATGTGAGATGTGAGAGAGAAGTGGTGACGCCAGATGTCAAACAATAATGGCAAATAACGACTTCTGGATGCACTCTGCCGATAGCGAAGTCCAGGATGCGTAGGGCAGAGATCTCGTGTAATAATATTATTACTTTTAGGGTATAGAGACTGGCTGCCAGGGCAACTTGTATGCGCGTATGCCTCTCTCTCTCTCCCTGTCCCCCTCTCTCTCTCTTTCTCTCTCTCCCTCTCCCTCTCCCTCTCTCTCTCTCTCTCTCTCTCTCTCTCTCTCTCTCTCTCTCTCTCTCTCTCTCTCTCTCTCTCTCTCTCTCTCTCTCTCTCTCTCTCTCTCTCTCTCTCTCTCTCTCTCTCTCTCTCTCTCTCTCTCTCTCTCTCTCTCTCTCTCTCTCTCTCTCTCTCTCTCTCTCCTCTCTCTCTCTCTCTGCCTCTCTCTCTCTCTCTTTCTCTATCTCTCCCTCTCCCTCTCCCTCTCTCTTACTCTCTCTCTCTCTCCCCTCCCTCCCCCTCTCTCTCTCTCTCTCTCTCTCTCTCTCTCTCTCTCTCTCTCTCTCTCTCTCTCTCTCTCTCTCTCTCTCTCTCTCTCTCTCTCTCTCTCTCTACTCTCTCTTTCTCTATCTCTCCCTCTCCCTCACTCTTTCTCTCTCTTACTCTCACTCTCTCTCTCTCTCTCCCTCCCCTCCCCCCTCTCTCTCTCTCTCTCTCTCTCTCTCTCTCTCTCTCTCTCTCTCTCTCTCTCTCTCTCTCTCTCTCCTCTCTATCTCTCTCTCTCTCTCTCTCTCTCACTCTCTCTCTCTCTCTCCTCTCTCTCTCTCTCTCTCTCTCACACACACACACACACACACACACACACACACACACACACACACACACACACACACACACACACACACACACACACACACACACACACACACACACACACACACACACACACACACACACACACACACACACACACACACACACACACACACACACACACACACACACACACACACACACACACACACATGCTCTCTTTCTTCTCTTTCTCTCGGTCCTGTCTCATCATAATTATACGGTAGTCGATTGTCTCTGCCTCTGCCCTCGCTGTACGCATACGTAAATGTGTGTATGTATGTATGTGTGTGTGTGTGTGTGTGTGTGTGTGTGCGCGTGCACGCGCATGTGTTTTGTTGTTCAATTCTCCAGTCGGGCACCGCTGTGCCAATGTGTCCTATGAATATTACATGTACAGTCGGCGGACTGAAATGACATTCGCTAAGGCCGCTAACTACTGTAGGACAGAACTCACAGGCGGACAGATTGCCACGCCGATGAATTCTGAGGAGCTCAACTGTTTGTTTGAAGCCAAAGAAGAGTATACTCCATATGCTGTCTGGCTGGGTTTTCACAAGGTGGGCCGAGAGTTCATCGATTTTGAAACAAAAACAATACTCAATTATAGCAACTGGGGGCACAATGAAGGGAGGCCCGACAGTCACGAGAAGTGTGTGTCTCTGAAGCAGGATGGCGACAAGCGCAAATGGCGGGATGTCGGCTGCTCTATCACAGAGCATGTGCTGTGCCAGAGAGGTAAGAACGTGATCCTTCTTTTTTGTTTTGCAATGTGGCTGTCCGCAGCCGACCCTGCACTGTGGTTTTGCTGTTGCAAATGTGAGGTGTGAGAGAGAACGTGATCCGCGGAGGGATTTTGCACAAAAGAAGTCTGTTACGTATGGAATTGCACTTCACTCCACCATTACCACCACAACTTACTTTCTGGCTGCTTGATTTTTGCAATCTAGGAGTCCTTGAAGCTCTCTTTCCACTGTGAAAAGAATGAGGCCATTATTAAAAACGTGTGTGTGTGTGTGTTGTGTGTTTTGTGTGTGTGCGTGTGTGTGTGTGTGTGCACGTGTGTGAGTGTGTGTGTGTTGTGCTCTTGTGTGCTCTATTTCTGTCAACAGCGGTGGCAAACAAGACAGACCTCGCAGGTACTGTTGCACAATAGCTAGTAACTAGGCCGTATGTCTCTCCAGCTTGCCTTGGTTCGATGTCGAGCTCACAAATTCTCTTGAAATACTTGAAACATTACTGACTCTCGGCACAGCCAATGTAGTTCTAATGTTTGAAATCCTTATTCTCATGAAGGCTTGTGGCCAATAAGAGATAATTGTTGAGATTTACATCGCATGAAGGGTTTGGAGCACTTGAGCAGTGGGCAAACTAGGTGTACAAGTGAGCGTGGTTCGTGCATGAGCAGATTGAGTTAAGCAGCATGGATGAGATCTTTTGCTTAAACAAAACTGGTGATTGAATATTGCTGTTGTCAGTGATGCCTGTTATAACGTACGCACGCAAGATTCATTCCATGCAACTCGCGCATACCACAGCAGGAAACACCATCTGGTTTGTTCTAGGATAATTTAGAAGTGAACATGTAAAATGGCAATCATGGAGAGATAAGCAGCAGAGACACGTCAGTGCTGTCGTGGCACTAATGGCGCTATGACACGACAGTATAGGCCTCGTCAGCTCGTACCAAAGTAAGACACACGTCAGCCATGCAGACGTAATGCAGAAGAAGACTGATTCATAATGAGGTAAGACATTGTCACTCTTCGTCATGCATGCATCAAAGGAGCGTAGAACGACACACGTAGAACACACGTAGAACGACACACGTAGCAGAACGTAGATCGTAGATCGTACGACTAATATTAATAATAGATCAATCTATAACAATGCCGTCTTCTCTTCTCTTGTACGTTGCTACTTTGCAGCTTGGAAAGGTTGTGCCAACACCTCATACGAGTACCAATACCAAGGCAATATGAAAAAGAATTTCCTCGAGGCGGCAACATACTGCAGAGAGCATACTGGTGGTCAGCTTGCCATGCCGCAGAGCCAAGCGCAACAGGACTGTGTGTTCAACTCCAAGCCCCTCACCACAATCTGGCTCGGCTTTTTCAGAGTAGGTCATCAATGGCTAGAGTTCGACGGCAACTTCAAACTATCGTTTTCTAACTGGGCTGCACACAGGCCGGACGGTGGAAGCTGTGGAGCAATGTGGTATGACATCGACCAATCTCAACCGCAGGGTCAGCAGTGGGATGACGTGAACTGCGCCAAGCCGTTAATGTTTGTTTGCCAGAGGAAAGGTGAGCCCTTCACATAGAGAATTGGTCAGAGAATTCCGACCTCGTGAGGGCTAGCCGACCCTAACATCATAAGAAAAAAACTCTGACCACTTGAGCTCGGCGCTGCCATTTAATCATGAGGCTGGGATTCTCTGGCCAGGACTGAAAACCTCCTATAATGCCCGGCGGAGATGGCTTTGATCCATCAAGAAGACTACAGGGCTTCGAAGTGATGACGTCACACACACACACACACACACACACACCTGACAACGCATGCCAATGAAAATTCTGGGTACAATCAAACTTTAAACATCCCGTTGCTCTTCACTGTTTTTTCCCCGTTATATGCAGGTTTCTGATGGTGGGAATCGATGGTTTGCTTAATTAAATAAACAACTTTTCTAGGTGCGCTTTGCCGGTAGTTAGAGGTTCACTAGGCTAATGGAGCAATGGCTGGTCTTCCCAGTGTGTCAAAGGTGACACAAGGGGTCTGCGACGAGCTGACGAAAATATTTCGTAGTTCTGTGCTTCTGGCAAATTTTTCATGTTTTACATAATATTCAATATCGATGAAAGTAATGTGAGCGCACTCATACCACAAGAACAATGAAACAACATTTTAGGATTTGAACATCGTTTTCATCTATTGTGGCTTGGGCACAAGAGAGAGATTCGAAGCGGTGTCGCAACTCTGAGTTCGACGTATTACTATGATCATCAGGCAACTGATGGCGACTGATGGCTCCAAAACGGGCAGCCCGAACATAAGGGGGAGCAAGGTGAGAAGGACTGAGGGGAACCATAGCGTATTATGGCTTGGAGACGATCTACAAGCAGAATTCGTTCACCCTTTGCCTTTGCGGCGGAACTAGCAACAACAATGGATATCCTGCTGACGTCTACATGCATCCATGTTTGTACCGTTCTTGGGTTACAATGTATTTCCAGTTACAGGAAACTCCTCCACAACAGCAACCGTAGCGCCAGCAACGACTTCAAGTGGACCTGTAAAACCAGAGATCCGTAAGCAAGATACTTGGGGTCCATTTTAATGTTTGGGATCCACTAGTGCTGGGGATCCATTATCGTAGAATCCTGCGGATAAGCCCACCCATGTTTAAGCCCATCCTCGCGTATAAGCCAAAGTCTGTTTTGTACATTTCAACACAATCATCGGTTGTTTTTGTTTGCACAGTGATTTTCAGCAATGTACGCTACGTTTCATTTCTCACTTCCTTGGTACCTTTCAATAGCACAGTTTTGGTGTCGGCATATAAGCCCATGTTCCTGTATAAGCCCACCGAAAGTCCTTGTGAAACAGATATGCCCCGGGGGCTTATCCGCGGGATTCCACGGTACAGTATAAGTATTTATTATTATTATTATTATTATTACTACACCTTCCAGTGGCTAAAGATTAGGGGTGAAACGATTAGTTCGAATATTCGAGTATTCGTTCCAAAATCTCAAACGAGCGAGTATTCGAAATTTTGCACTCGATCGTTTTTTGTTTTTTTTGTTTTTTTTAGTACTGGCATTCTATTTTTCAAAAACTCCTGTTGTACTGCTCATCGACTGGTATGCACGCATTATTCGTGCCTTTGAGTCAGTATTTTATGACTTGGACGATGCGATCACCACGGCAAGTAACGTTATTTTGTTTTGAGATAATGAAAGTACCGGTGAAAATCGTTACTTTACACTCTGTACAAGACGTTGGCGACTTTTGTTCTATGTTCACAGATAATTTCTTCCGAATTAGTCGAGAACTCACAAATCTAGCGCTTTTGAATTTCGATAAAATACTCGAAATAATCGGATACTCGATCGAATATTATGAATGAGTGATCGGTTGGTCAAAATACAGTTGCGCTCGGTGAAATCCGGCCCGAAGTACAAAGCCGGCGCCGCGAAGCCAGCTCCCATTACATCACTGGCGATTTGTGTGTATGAACTCAACTGCATGTACGCACCTCGTGTAAAAGTTCGGAGTGCACGTGTTGCATGCTAAAAACAGTTCAAAATTTCTTTCATTTACTTCACTCAAGCACAGGTACAGCAGGATCTTCTCGATAGCGGAGTACCCAACATCCTGTTTCAACCTCCCTGCTCGCCGGACATGAATCCAAACGAGAATGTGTGGGCTCTTCTCAAGAAGAGAATAATTCCACATCGCTGCGAGAATGCTGACCAGCTGGTGCAGGCACTGCACCTGGCGTGGGACTCGTTGGGTCCTGACACGGTTTCCCCATACGTGGAGTCAATGTCACGTCGTGTTGAAGCCCTAATCGAAGCTGACGGTGGCCACACAAAATATTGAAGCCCTGCTGTTCTGTGTATGAAATAAACTGCTTCGAAATGATCTCCGTCTTCTTTACTTGTGCTGAACTGAAAATGAATGTTACACCTTAAGTTGTCTTTGTTTGGCGCGGTTTTTACACTTTGGTGTAAGCATGCGTGCGTATGAGTAGTGCAGCACATGCACAGTTCATACGGCACACGCGCACACTAGCACGTGTACAACTTTGAGGGCGTCAAGGGCCGCATCAGTACTGGGCGCCAGTTATGCACTTCGGGCCGGATTTCACCGAGCGCAACTGTAGATACTCGTTTCACCCCTACTAAAGATGAATCAGTGCCAATATAGATGAGGAGGGGACGTTTGCCAGCCATGGCGTAGAAAGAAAGTATAAGAAGTGTGGTGGTGCACCAATACCATGTACCATGGTAAATAGCAGAGGAAAGGGAGCAGTACAGCCGACGTGAGTTTGGGATCCATTAGTGCGGCTTGGGATCCATTAGTGGTTGGGATCTATTGACACCCATTGCTTGGCACCATTGGCACCCATTTTAATGCTCGGTAACCATTGGCACCCATTACCTGGCACCTCATGGTTATGCCATGATATGCTAGTTGCTCCGGCACTTTGTATGTTAGGGGTTGTGCGTGTGTGTGTGTGAGCAAAATAGCTGGCGAGTTTCCTTCTGAGTCTCCCTTCCCTCTCCCCGGGAGACCAACGTGACCAGTTTTGGCAGTGAACAAGTACAGGTACAAATGTATATGTGTGTGTGTGTGTGTGTATGTGTGTGTGCATTCTTGCATTGCTTTTCTGCTCACCAACCTGGCAGTCTGGTCTGAATGTGCCAACTCATCCTATGAGTACCTGTTCACATCGCAACATCGCGAGAAAACATTCGCCGATGCTGCAGATCTCTGCATGAAGTATGGAGGTGGTCGTATTGCCGCTCCAATGAATGCCATTGAACTCAACTGCATTCATAATGTGAAAAGAACCCCGTGGGAAATGTGGCTGGGTTTCCTTCGAATCAACGGACGTCTGCTCGACTTTGCAACGAAACGAGATGTAACGTATACGAACTGGCCGCCCAACACACAACCTCACGGACACGGTTGCGTGCGAATGTCTACGGCCGGCCATTGGGGCATTGTGTCGTGCAGCAACAGCGAGCATGTTATGTGTCAGAGAGCAGGTAAGAACAGGCATTTGGAGGGCAACAATCACACGGTTGTCACTCCCTCCGATAATTGTTTGTGTTTCCTTCAGCTTGAATCAGTGGACAAGTTATGGTTTCATGAAACTGTGTCGCGTTTGGACAGAACTGTTTGCAGGGCATCTTCCTGGAAAGCCGCTGGCGGGTGATTAGAACAAATTTGGCTTGTGTGTGTGTGTGTGTGTGTGTGTGTGTGTGTGTGTGTGTGTGTGTGTGTGTGTGTGTGTATGGGTGTGTATGTATGGGTGTGTGTATGGGTGTGTGTGTATGGGTGTGTGTGTGTGTGTGTGTGTGAGAGTGAGAGGGGGGGGGGGGGTGTGCTATTCTGCACATGTTGGAGCATATAAGACCAGTGTGATGCGTCTCCAGCGTGAGTTAAGTGCCACGGCGCAGCTTCACCATCTTTGCCAATCAGCGTTGAGAGCTTTTACGTGATGGGCTTTAGGGAGCTGTAGACTATGATTGTTAGGTTTAATGTGTGTTGGTGTGCACAGAACAACAAAGGGCAAGCAAGGCTAAGTTGTGGCTACTCTGAGTTTCATGCTTACGCAATTCTCCTGTTTGCCTGATGATTGTGTAATGCGTGAAACTCAGCGCAGTTGCAACAATTTAGCCTTGCTTGCCCTTGTTGTTCCGTGTGTTATGCTCTGCCTTTCTCGGTGTTGAGCACTGTCAGCACACTGAGTACATCCCCCCCCCCCCCCCGTGCGTGTTGGCCTATGCGTTATGTTTGGTTGTGCTGTGTGCTGTGTTGCTCTCTGCAGCTACCAACAGATCCGAGCTACCAGGCAAGTTTCCACACTTGTTACACGTCAGGATGCACGTAACATGTACACACTGCCTATCCTTGGCATCATGTGAACGCAGTGATTGTTGGGAGTAGTGTGAATCTTGTTCAAATTGCACACGCCCAAGGTTGTGAATATCAAGACGGCTTTTGAATAGAGATGTTTGCACTGCAGAAAGTGAAAGTGAAATCCTATCGTTCTTCTGGATTCATAGCTGTACCTCCCTCCCCCCCCCCCCCCCCCCGCCCCCATCACTCTAACCACACCAGCTTCCTGACAAATACTTCACCTGGTGATTTTTAGAATGTAGGCAAGGCTTTGGGTTATGGTAATGTGAATACTGTAGAACGAGCAACTTTCACTGCGTGCAATTTTTGTGTTTTTTTATGAGCTTCACTGGTTCACGACGAGACACTTTTGCGATTCCACCTCTTCAGGTATATCTTATAATTATAGTCACAACAATGGAAAGAACAGTTTGCAGTGATTTTGTATTCGTGATTGTGAGATTGCCGCAAAAAACGGAGACATTAAAAATTGAATCTCTAGCAAAAGTTTCTCACTTAACAGTACTGTGCTGTGCACAGAACCCGTGCTCACCGCCATCGTTGTCGTCGACGTCATTATTGTCATTGTCGCCCAAGTCATTAATGTTGTCGTTGCCTTCATTGTTGTTGTTGTGTTCATGATTGTTCATGATATTATGCATACCTGATGTGGACAATTTGCCGAAGCGTTGTAAAAACAGATAGATAAAAGAGTTCGATATTGTTGCTGAGTGAATGGGAAAGAGCGATCTGCTCTGAAAACCACTTCCTATGAATGAAGCTGCGGGAGGCTTCACCACTGCTACTAAGCTCTTGATTGTCGTCGTTGTTGATTTTCTGCAGCTTGGAGCAAATGTGGAAACAAGTCCTATCTGTTCCAGGCGCATCTGAGGAAGAATTTCGCCGAGGCCGCAATACACTGCAGAACGCACTACGAGGGTGCGAAGATCGCCATGCCACGCACCGAAGCGGAGCATGGCTGTCTGTACCGCTCGAAACCGCTCACCACAATCTGGCTGGGCATATACAGGGTGGGTGACACTTGGCTGGAGTTCGAGACGAAAAACAGACCAGGGACCTTCTTTTGGAAACAGCACGAGCCCAGGCAAGGCCATTGCGCCACAATGTGGTACGATGCCGATCATGCAAATGGGAAAGACTGGGATGCCACCGAGGCCTGTGGCGATCGGGTGAATTTTGTGTGCGAGAAAGAAGGTAGGGTCTCCAATGACGATGTGCACGTGGCTGCTCCCTGCAGCCAAGCCCTTGATGATACCGGGGTGCATCTTATTATCAGTGTTACTGTGGATTTCTGAATTTCTTGCTGAGAGGGGTGGCTTGCAACCTCGATATGGCTTGTTCCAGGCATGCTTTGGAGCCATCTCCTGTTGAAGTAGTGGCGGGGATCTGCCCTGCAACTGCTACAACAAAAAAAATAATTCGATCTGAGAAAGGGTGAGACCGCGAATTTCGGTTGAATATTGAGTATTTCAAGCCTTTTCATGACGAAGATGGAGTTCTTTTTGGAGATGGACGTCGCGGCAAAGGATGGTGTCCGGCTCCTGGCGTCTGGTGAAGCCAGGGATCATTTGTCCAGTCAGGTCGGCAGCCTAACCGTCGGTAAGCTTGTGTTTGGATCCCGTTCTGCTCGATGTGGTAGATCACAAACAATTTGATATCGCACAAATTGATCTCAGCATCGTGCGTACGGTATTATTCAGAAAATCCCAAAGTGTCTCTGTGTGGCCGTCCTATGCCACGAGAAACTCCAATCAGGCTCCTATGTCCTCTGCCTTCATGGTTGAATGTCCACGTTGTTGTAACTTACACTTAGTTACTGCATGCTTGTGGCACACGACAGTCACAAGCAACACGAGGAGTAATTATGGTTGGTAGTTATCATTACGAAGGTAAACAAGAGAATGGCCCGAGCATGCCCAGAGCAACCAGGTAAGGGCCAGCAGCCAAGATGAGAGAATACCGTAGACATGCGCGAATGGAGATAATGTCGTACGAAGAAGCAGCGAGAGAGAAGCATGCAGCGACGGCATGTAAATGCAGGCTATAACAATCCTTCCCCCTTAAGAAAAATAAAGAAAATAAATAAATAAAAAAAATAAAAAATAAAAATAACTAATAATAATAATGTGAGAAAAATAAAATAACTAATATTAATAATAATGTGAGCGCTGCAGTGGCAAACAACTCACAAATCCAATCGGTCTGGAGCACGTCTAGTTCTGACAGGGTAGCGGGAGGCAGAAGTGATAGCAGGCTCAGCAGATAATGCAGGGACCGCAACATGGTCAGCTACGGTGTCTGGACTTGTAGGGGAAAACACAGCAGGCATTTCAGCCGTAGTTTCGGCAGATGCATGAGACACCTCGGGTGTAGCATGAGCAGGTACAACCGGGCTAACAGGCACAGAAGCAGCAGACGGAGACAGAGAACATGACGCAGGTGGATTAGTAGGAGCGGGCAAACAAGTACTAGATTCAGAATCTTCAGTGGGGGGTGTGCTAGTTTCAGCAAGGCAGGTAGGCATACGGGCGCGAAGGTGATCAATATGAACTTGGCGCAACATACCACACACAGACACGAGATAGGTAATCGGGCCTAGCCGCTTCTCAACAGTACCTTCCAACCACTTGGGCTTACTGCCCGGCCTGGCGTTGTGGACCCATACAGCCTGGGTAGAGTCAAACTGCTTTCGGGCATCAGTCGAGAGCTGATGCTGTTGCTGCATGGCAGAGGCAAAGCTGGGTTGCAGCAGGGATAAGCATGTAGTGGGAGCCTTCTTGAACAAAAGGTTAGAAGGGGATTGTTTTGTACAAGTGTGTGGTGTATTTCTGTAAGAAAATAGAAAACGAGACAATTGTACAGACACAGAACGATTGGACGGCCGAGTTTTAAGGCATTTCTTGAGCTCTTGCACAATACGTTCGCACTGGCCGTTGCTGGCGGGGTGATAAGGGGTGTTCTGTGATGTTGAATAGCGTTCTCTTGACAGAACTGAGCAAATTCGTGTGATACAAATTGAGGACCATTATCCGTAACGATAACTCTAGGAATGCCAAATACACTGATGAATCGCAAAAGGCAATCAATGGTCTTGGATGCTGGTGCAGAGTGACCAAGCTCAAAAACATCAATCCATTTAGAATATGCATCAACAAGAACAAGATAGTACAGAGAATTATATTCAGCATAATCCAAATGGATTCTCTCAAAAGCAGAATTGGGATATGCCCAATGATGAGTCGGTTCAGAAGCAGGTAAGCGGGCATTGCGCTGACAAATATCGCAATCCGAAGCTAGCTTGACTATGTCCTCATCCAAACCAGGCCACCAAAAGATGCCACGTGCTACACTTTTCATACGGGAGACACCTGAGTGTGATACATGCAGTTCTTGCAGTAGCTGACGGCGAAATTGTACAGGGATGATAACACGAGCACCCCACATCAAACAGCCATGCTCAATTGATAAATCCTGTCTGATTCTCTGGAAAGGGACTAACCTGTCAGAGACGGAAGACGGCCATCCATGTTGGGCATATGACATAGCCAGGGAAATCTCACCATCGAGCTTGCTTGCCTTTGCAACATCTGCAGCTTGAATGGGTATTAACTCACATGGATCAAAAGAATGGCTAAATACTGCATGCACAACAGCACGTTCTTCAGAAGCAGACAGAGGCAATGGTAATCGAGAGAGACAATCGGCAATAACATTATCTTTGCCAGCCAAGTGTTCAATCGTGTAATCATATTCAGCCAAGATGACGGCCCAGCGCTGTAGACGGGACGCAGATGTCTTGCTGAGGGATTCATGCGGTCCGAAGATCTTGACCAATGGCTTATGATCCGTTCGAAGGATGAATCGTCGGCCATACAGATACTGGTGAAGGCGACGAACAGCAAAGACAATCGCAAGAGCTTCGCGCTCTATTTGACTGTAGTGATTCTCGGCTTGTGACAGTGCTCGTGACACATACACGATAGGACGGATAGATTGGTCAGGCATGATATGCACGAGGGCAGCCCCGATACCTGTAGGTGACGCGTCACACTCCAGCACCAGTGGGAGCGTAGGGTCGTAGTGAGCCATGACCGGAGTAGTGGCAAGGAACTGCTTGACTTTGCAGAACGCGGTTTCACAATCGTCAGACCACACAAATGGAGCATCTTTCTTCATGAGAGAATTGAGAGGGCTTAGCAGTGTGGAGCAGTTGGGGATGAACCTCCCGAAGAAGTTAACAAGGCCCAGGAAAGAACGTAGAGCAGAAACATCAGTTGGCCTAGGGGCATTCATGATTGCAAGAACCTTATCGTTCGTGGGTTGTATGCCTTGCTGACTAACAGTGAAGCCAAGGTAACTAACCTGCTGCTGAGAGACGGCGCATTTCTCGCGGCTCAAACGAAGGCCTGCTTGTTGAAAGCGCTGTAGAACGGTACGGAGACGGTCATCATGCTCTTGTTGTGACTTGCCGGAAATCAAGATATCGTCGAAGTAGATGACGACACCAGGAATACCACGTAAGATCTGTTCGATGGTCTTCTGGAAAATAGACGGAGCAGAACTGACACCGAAAGGCAATCGAGTAAACGCAAACAATCCCTTGTGCGTGGAGATAACACAATAAGACTGGCTTTGTTCATCCAAAGGTAACTGAGCATAAGCCTGACTAAGATCTAGCTTTGAGAAGACCGATCCCCCAGACAATTCAGACAACAGGTCGGTAGGATTCGGAATCGGGTGCTGGTTAGGTTCTATGTGCTTGTTAATTGTAACCTTGAAATCAGCACATAGACGGATAGAGTTGTTCTTCTTACGCACCGTGACAATAGGGGAAGCCCAGTCTTCATGGTCAACAGGTTTGATAACCCCTTCAGTCTGCAATCTCGTCAATTCAGCCTCGACCTTGGATTTCAATGCATAGGGCACAGGTCTTGCGCTGAAACTCCTTGGGGCAGGGGAACCTTGCAAATGAATAGTTGCTGTATGACCCTTGATAGTTCCCAAACCCTCTTGGAATACCGAGTGTGTGAGTGTTTGTGTGTGTGTGTGTGTGTGTGTGTGTGTGTGTGTGTGTGTGTGTGTGTGTGTGTGTGTGCGTGTGTGTGTGTGCGTGTGTGAGTGTGTGAGTGTGTGGGTGTGTGGGTGTGTGGATGTGTGGGTAGATCTGCAAAGCTTCGATTTCTCTCTCTTGTCTTCTCTCTTCCTGTCGGTGTCTCCCACTTCTGGACCGGCATGGCCCATGCTTCATCAGGGGCGTAGCAGCCGCTCCGGCCGGTCCGGCTTTGGCCGGACCACTTTTTTCGCCCGACCACGACCACCATAGCAAAGCAATGCCAAAAGTGCCCAGAATGCAGGATTTTGCACCCTAATTTCAAAAACATTCCGGGGGGAGAGCCCCCCCCCCCCGACCCCCTGGCCGGACCACCGCCAACGGCGGTGCTACGCGCCCGTTCATGCATACTTGTTCCTGTTGTTGTGATATGTAAGCACATGTACGTTTCTACTGTGTCCTGCAACTACTCCGGCTTTGGCCGTGACCACGATTTGTCTCCCCATTTTCTCCTTTATCCTTTCTTTTCTCCTTTTGCTAAAAAGCTTTCTTCTCACCGTGACCACGATTTGTTCTTCTTCTTTTTCTTCTTTTCTCCTTCATTTCTTTTTTTCTTTCCTTCTTTTCTCTTCTTCCTTTGCTGAGAGCCTTCTGTTCCCATATTTTCTTTTCATCTGTGTCTGCTGCCGAGTTTCCCATGCCTGGGTTACTTGGACTTCATTCACGGCCTTGTCATTGGACATGTTCAGTCCGTTCGGTTTGCGAATTCAAATAAACACAACCAATCTTTCCAATTTTCACCCTCCATCCATTCAGGTGCGTAGCACTGCAGTTGGGGGTGGTGCGGCTGGAGGGGGGTCCGGGGCGGCCCCGGGAAAATTTTGAAATTTAATAGGGTGTAAAATCCTGCATTCTGGGCACTTTTGGCATTTTGTTAAAAAAAAGTGGTCCGGCCAAAGCCGGACCGGCTGCTACATCCCTGACAATGTACTCTCCCCTCCCCGACCCCTGTGTCTACTCCTTCCCATTTCCCCGATCCCTTTTGTCTACTCTTCCCCACTTTCTGGTGCACTGAAGTGTCGCTGAAGCCGACACCTCAGGTCAGCGGACATACTCCAGTTTCACCACCAAAGCCATCTCTATGATGCAGTATTCTGTTTTTGAGGTTCGTGGTTTCTCATAAAAAACGCAAAAAACAAACAAAACAGTGACAGTGTGTGTGTGTGTGTGTGTGTGTGTGTGTGTGTGTGTGTGTGTGTGTGTGTGTGTGTGTGAACATTTTGCCGGGCGGGTGACTTGAAGCGTCACTCCCCATATTGCTCAGCTTGCACTCTATCATTGCACTAGTGATGGGCGTCCAAGGTCCAAGGTGTGTGTGTGTGTTTTTGACCTCTGTCTGTTTGTTTCCCTTCTTCCGCACACGAATGCACAGTACCACCAACAAATACAAGCAAGGAACAGACGACAGTTGTGACTGGCCCTCAACCAAGTAAGCCGGCAGATAAGCTTGTTGTGAAATGATGTGTTGTTTTCCTGTGTGATGGCATTCCCCAAACTGTCTCGTCTAGTCGCTTGCATGTGTGATATGAGCATGCGCGATTTTGTAGTCGAGAGTCCTTTTGTCAGTCTTCTTGTTCGTGCCTTTGAGTATTGTCTCCATTTCCGTCTTGTCAATATAAATAATGTAAAACAAACAAGTCTTGTCCTTTGTGTCCTGCGTCCCGGGGAACGGAATGGCTGAGATTCCGTTACAACGTGGTGCCGAAACCCGGGACGCAGAGGATGAGTAAGTTTGTCATGAGTCTGTTCGTCGTCGTCAACAAATAATAGTAAGCGGGGGGATGGAGGTGATCAGGAGAGATGAGGAGCTGGTGGAAGCGGAAGACGACGCGGAGAGGAGGCAGAGAAGGTGGTGGACCGGCAGAAGCTGGGGACTGGAGCCTGGGACGGCAGGTACCGCATGGAGCGTGTGGCCGTGGCTCGCCAGAGGCCAGTGGATGAGTTTGGCATCACCGACTGTGTGTCGTCCTTTGTTGTTCGTCTTGTTGTTGTCTTGCTCGCTTAATTGTCTGATCATGTTTCTCTCGCTGTTCAGTTCGTTGCTGTGTTGTTGAGTTTGGTTGTCGGTATGTTGCTCTTCTCGTCGTTCTGTTGTTCTGCATTAATTTGCGTTATAGATTTATTTTGCGCTGCTGCGCGCATATTGTTTTTGTTGGAGCTTTGGCTCTCGTGTTTCGGTTATCCTTGTGTGCCTGAGTTTAGAGCGTCGGCTCTAGGTTTTTGTTTGGCCCTGTTTCATGGCCCGGATATTATTTTAGAGCGTCGGCTCTAGGTTGATGGTTGGTTTCCGTTTTTCTGTTCTGCTGTGGTTCCTTTTGCTGTTGTGCATGTGGAACGTGGTGTTGGTTTATTATTTTGTGGAATGTCATCAAGGGGGCAGGTGTTGTGAAATGATGTGTTGTTTTCCTGTGTGATGGCATTCCCCAAACGTTCTCGTCTAGTCACTTGCATGTGTGATATGAGCATGCGCGATTTTGTAGTCGAGAATCCTTTTGTCAGTCTTCTTGTTCGTCCCTTTGAGTGTTGTCTCCATTTCCGTCTTGTCAATATAAATAATGTAAAACAAACAAGTCTTGTCCTTTGTGTCCTGCGTCCCGGGGAACGGAATGGCTGTGATTCCGTTACAAGCTGATTGTCGTTTCAAGCAGTACATGGGTTAGCATTAACAAGACCTGCCTAAGGGGTGACATTTCAAATTGATTTTTCTGGAAATCCCTCATGCTTACCAATCTCAGTTTTGCACGAGTAATGTTCTATTTTGTTCTCTATAAACCATTGGTATGCGTACCCCCCCCCCCCCCTCCCAGAATGTGCAACGCCTGATCCAGCTCTGCACAGGGTCTTGGTCAAGCGTAGCCGGATCTTTGCGTCATAATATCGTACACATCTGAGGGAAACCCGGGGAGTTGCGGGGACTCTCAGAACAAAAAAAACGGTTCCCTGCCTCGAGACCGGCCTTGCGCTGGTGTGGCGTGCACGCATGACATTAGAAGATCCAACTACACTTGACCAAGACCCTATGCAGAGCTGGATCAGGCGTTGCACACTCTGGGGGGGGGGGGGGGGGTTATTTGCTTACATGTATGGTCAAAGCTCTGCAGACTGTGAAGCACGCAACTCCTCGGCAGTAGCTCCAGGGGACTCGTGGAAAACAGCACGGGGAAGCTGGTTTTATTTCTGAAATCTGAATGTTTTGTGTGTGCATGTGTGTGCATGCATGTGTGCATGCATGTGTGCACGTGTGTTTTGTGTGTGTGTGTGTGTGTGTGTGTGTGTGTGTGTGTGTGTGTGTGTGTGTGTGTGTGTGTGTGTGCACGCATGTTTTGTTTTCCATTTCGACAGTTTGGTCAGGATGCAGGAATGCATCCTACGAATATGTGTACGTAAATGCTACAAAGACGTTCGTGGATGCTGCCGAATACTGCAGAAACAGATTTCCAGGCGGTCAGCTGGCCACTCCAGCTAACAAGACTGAAGAGAACTGTGCATCCCTGTCACAGTCCAGTGCGACCATCTGGCTAGGTATACATGAAGTCAGTGGACTGTTCTTTAACTTTGTGACTGGAACTCGAATTGACTACGCAAACTGGGAGGCCGGTGAGCCCAACAATGGAAAGTGCGTTGCTATGATGCCCTCTTCAGGTGCTACCGGGCAGAAGTGGAAGGCTACTTGGTGCATGCAGCTCCACACTTTTGTGTGCCAACGGCCAGGTAAGAATGAGCTTGCAAGCCATCAAAGTCGTAGTTGCAGGGCCGTAGCTGCTCCCCTTTGGGGGGGGGGGGGGGGGGGGGGGGGGAGGCACGGCCGCATATGTGTAGGATTGCCGGTGCGTGTCGTTCATAGTCATTATGTGCATGCTGAACCTAGGTCGGATTTTAGGAGGGGGGGGGGGTGCATGTGCCCCCCCCTGCTCCATGCAGGATAGGTACACCTGATAGTTGGACTACACACTCCTTGGAGGTTTGTTCGTTCAGGTCCAAAACTGTAGGGGCTCTGGCTCTACCGGAAGTACACTGTGCTGCAAAGCAATGTATTGCTTTCGTGTGTGATGACATTCCCTGAAATATCTCTTGCCTCGCGTCCACATTGGATGTTCTCGTCACATTGTGCGGAGAGCAAACTGCATTGCAGCTAAAAGAAGCAAACTGTCACAAAACGAAGAGGGGCCAATGCCGCGCTTCAACATGATTTACCACGCTTTCTACATATCCTCTCTGACTTCATATCGAGGAGGAATTTGTTTGCTGTAAGCCCGACGAACTTACTTATGCAAGCGATTTAGTCATTTTCATGCTTTCACGCGGAATATTTCTTTGAGTTCACAGCGAGGTTTTTTTCCAGGCAGCTAATACAGTAAAACAGCAAAGTTGCCGTGTGATCGCCAGGATTGCTTATAGGCGATTCAGACTACGGCCAAAATCACGTCTGAACTTGAATTTCCATGGTGATGCAGTCGTGTTTCAATTTTTTTACGTACACTCGCTGATGAAACCCGTCGGAGTCGTAGAAACGTGGTCACAGTTGGCCGTAGTCTGAATCGCATGTAACTTATTTTGAAAGGCACTGCAGGGCAATGTTGGCCAGTATCTGCACAAATAGCACTGACCGTGAAAGCAGATATAGATGCCGGTATCGACCTAGCACGTGGTTAACAATGCACTCATTGTGTTACAGTCAGACCTCGCGTATCCTTTCCTTTTTTTATCCGGATCCCTCGCCATCTGGAAGAAGATCGTTGGTTACCGATTTACAGCACATGTCATGCATACACACAGAAGGTGTGTTCGGTTGTCCGGTTCCTTCGCCTATCCGGATATTTTTGTGGAAAACGGATGTGTGCGGTTATCACCCAAAAATTTCATATGGCATTCAATTGACCGTAACTTTGGTGTCTCTCAATGGATTTGAGTGAATTTTTCACCAGACACTCCTGCCACTATGCTGGCCCTCTGGACATGATTGAAAGGTTCTTGCGCCTCACTGACAGGCTTTCCAGGCCGGAAAACTCAAAATTCCGGTATAGTGCAACGGTGTGCGAGCCACCCAGGAGCCAAACAAATGCATTTACAATTTTTTCACATTTTCTTGCCCATTCTGTCCGTGCGCAGGATCCAAACATAAAATAAGTCCACAAGCAGCCGTGGGTGGTGGGATAGGGCCCCTCAACGTGGCCCTGGAATCTGTCACAATGGCACGAGCGGGCGTTCTCTCACAGACTCCCACAGACCCAAGTCAATTTTTGAATTTTTTTAGGTTTAGCACGTGCTACGAGGTCGTACCTTTGATACAACATCCAGTGCTGGGACCTCCACAGCAAGCCATTTCCACAGGGCTGCACACCAAATCCAGGATACCCTAAAAAATCGGCAAAGACTACGTGACTACGTCTCACGTTCCACTACTGCCTAGTACTGAATCCTACCTGACTTCTTGACACGACTCAAACTTGCCAAAGTCACTAAATCAACGTCAACTACAATAATCCAGCCACATATCTGCAACGTCACGAGGGTGCTGGCAAAAGTCCTGCTGCACGGCTAAAAAAAACCTGATTTTTGGACTTGCACAGTTTCGCGTGTTTCCATGATACGACAAGTTGCGTACAGTCTGCTCAGACTCAAATACAGTGCTGCCAAAAAACGACAGCGTGCAACAAAAAAAATCTTTCCTTGCAAGGGCACATTTTCGGCCATAACTCTTGAACGGTTGGTCAGATCGAGACAAAATGTTCAGAGATTTTGCAGCTATTCATACTCTTTCAACTGATGTAGCACTCGGTATGAATTTACAAATTCGATATTTTGGGGAAATTTGGGTGATATGCCAGCGAGGTCTGACTGTACATGCGTGCAATTTGACCTCTTGACCTTCCAAGTTTCTTTCCCAGTGGGCACTGGAAAAAGCACTTGGAAGGTCAGAAGGTCAAACAGTGTGGTGTATAGTGTTACTGAGTAGCTACGTACAGTCAACTTTGTGTATAACGACACTCGGCGGGCCATCAGAAAAGTGTCCTTATTCGCGAAGCGTCCTTGTACCCGAAGTCTCATTGTAATTATGTATTACAGTTAGATGGAACTTTACTCTGGGCATGGAAATTCTGTCGTTATTCGCGAATTGTCGTTATATCCGCAGTCGTTATCAGCGAAGTTGACTGTAGATGTGATCATTCATGGATGGTTGACTCTAGTACATTGTCTCTTTGTGTTCTAATAATGTAAACAGCAAATTCCAGTGCACCGTCTTCGCTATCGTCACAATCACCAACACAACTGCCGAGTGCATCATCTGAATCATCCCTGTCGTCATCGTCATCATCAACATCATCACCGCCATCGTCAGCATCAACACCGATGTCGTCATCGTCATCATCAACATCATCACCGCCATCGTCAGCATCGCCACCGATGTCGTCATCGTCATCATCAACATCATCACCGCCATCGTCAGCATCACCACCGATGTCGTCATCGTCATCATCAACATCATCACCGCCATCGTCAGCATCACCACCGATGTCGTCATCGTCATCATCAACATCATCACCGCCATCGTCAGCATCACCGCCGATGTCGTCATCGTCATCATCAACATCATCACCGCCATCGTCAGCATCAACACCGATGTCGTCATCGTCATCATCAACATCATCGCAGCCATCGTCAACATCACCGCCGATGTCGTCATCGTCATCATCAACATCATCGCAGCCATCGTCAACATCACCGCCGATGTCGTCATTGTCGTCGCCGTCAGCACTAACACCACCAATGTCGTTGTCGTCAGCATCACCACCGATGACATCATCGTCATCGTCATCTCCACCGTTGCCTTCAAGTTCTGAACCTTCCTCAGCGGGTGGAATAGACATCACACCGACTAAGGATACAACCTCGCCTGTAACCAGTGAGTATGTGTAGTGATTGGTGCGTAAGCAGAGTGTGATAAATGGCGTCGTTGAAATAGCTAAATTATCAGCCGAATGCACTTTGAATTTGAGTTAGTGGGAGGTGTGCATGGAAGATGGCGGTCACCTATCTGCGGGAAAACCTGTCCTACATGTATATTTGGCAGGTAAAACCAGCTCCAGTATATTGTAAGTATACCTCGCACAGTTCATGACCTTGTATGCTTATGCGGAGCTGGTATCAGATTCAAGTGTGTGTACGCTTTTAGCATGCGTACCCGGGCAAAACCTGTTGACAGGAAAATGACGAGGGCATTTGATCAGTCACAAACGACAATATTTTTTACATCCATATAAGGTTTTGCCACCAGTCAGCCACCACTGAATCCTGCCAAATATGGACAATGATGCTAGCTTGTCTTCTTTCTATGTATTATGGGTGAAATGTGTATCTATCATATAACTGCTGAGCATCCTGGTGTGCCTGCTGGAGCCGTTTCCGTCGTTGGTCAGCTCATCGCCGGGCCAAATTTGTTGGCCATGGCAGCAGCACCGTGTGTATTTACTGCCGAGGAGGTCACGTGCATACAACATGCTGTGAACCAGGAAGGTTCGTGCCGGTTTTAGTTCAAGATTTGCTAGCACAGCCCAATTTGCAGTTGGAAAGTTTACGTTTGTGATCAGTGTAAACTTCATTCGGATTTTTTCTGCCCCCTATGTTTTGGGGTTTATTTTGGGGTTTCACACCCAGGGCAAAAACAAAGAAAGATGTGTGATCGTGAAGGTCTAACGTTTCCAGTATCTCTGTCACCAACACACTTACATACTCTGTGCAGCTTTCTTATCTTCACTTGCTGCCATCACATGTGCGCCTTCTCTCTTGTGCTTGATGTAGACTCAAAGAAGACAGCGACATCAGCCAAGACGAAGTTCATAGTCCTCGGTGTTGTGCTGGTTATCATTGCTGGTGCAATTCTGGTACTTTTGCTCGTGGCTAAATCGGAGTGGGCCAAGCGTTTGCGCGCCTCCTGGAAGAACATAAAACGCCTCGACGAAGTCAGCTTGGGTGATCTTTCTCAAGCCTCAGCAAGACCTTGACTTTGTGTGCCTGTGTTTATATGTGTGGTTGTGTGCGTGTGCGTGTGTGTGTGTGTGTGTGTGTGTGTGTGTGCGTGTGTGTGTGTGTGTGTGTGTGTGTGTGCACGTGTGTTCTCGCATCTCTTATTCCTGTGGTTTGTTATGCATTCCACCGCAGCACCCATTCTACTTATCCGTTTCCGTTTCGTGTCAATTTTCGCCCAAAGGCCACTGCCTAACGGGTACATTTCTTCCCCCCCCCCATTCTACCGGGAATGTGTTGACTGCAGCCAGTCATTATTCCTGCTCAGCCACGCTTGTCAAGCATTTTGTAGAATTACTACATGAACAGTCCTCTGCATGCCAGTACGTACGCACATGTATATAGTATTCCACGCCAATCACGTATCACCCTGTCAAGTGTGCCCATTCTGTTTATACCCCCCCCCCTTCGTTAGTAATTTAAACTAATTTTGACGAAGAAGTGCTGGAAAAATTGAGCTTTCCCATCCGCTTACCTACTGCAGTATCTCGACTACCATGCACCATGAGAAGGCAAATATTAACTCAGTCAAATCTCGCTCACAACGATCCAAATATCCCGGTCCAAGAGAAACCTCTCACCTGTCAGTAGAAACAATCCAATTTCAAATCTGCATGTTTCTGAACTAGCAAGGTGACAGAGAGAGAGACAGAGACAGAGAGAGAGCGAGAGAGAGGGAGAGAGAGCGAGAGAGAGAGCGAGAGAGAGAGAGAGAGAGAGAGAGAGAGAGAGAGAGAGAGAGAGAGAGAGAGAGAGAGAGAGAGAGAGAGGGGGGGGGAGAGATAGAGATAGAGAGAGATAGAGAGATAGAGAGGTAGAGAGATAGAGAGAAAGATAGAAAGATAGAGAGGGGGGGGGGGAGGGGGAGGAGAGTAATGATTACAGGCGAGTAAACCTCGTGGCTACACTATTAAAAGCCAGAAACGTACCGTTAATACTATCTTTCAGGTTTCTTCCTTCTCACCTTGTTTCCTCTCTTGCACGCACGGTACAGTCAACATCAACATCGTGAATTTATGGCCACAACTCGTGGATAGCGAATACAATCTCCCGACCTAGTGACCATTGCTGTGATAATATCACACCAACCATTTTTAACTGCATACACTTGTATTTTCAAACTCACGAATATCTAAACTCGCGCCATCTTTTCTCATGCTCAATTGAGGGTCGCTAATCTACTGGATATCCTCAAGGCGGCCGCATCGTATACGCGTACAGTCATGAGGTTTACATCAACTGATCGCAGCGGTGCACGATACACATGTAGACATGTAGGTGATTAGTATTGGTCGTGATTGCCTACCGTTGCAACTATACAGCCGAGTTCACTGCCGTCTTGCATGATTTGGCACTTGTCTTGACTAACTCACGACTGCCATCCAGAGCACACCTGAAGACCGAAGTCCATTGAAACCTTCCACTACCTCCACTAGGCAAACCTGCATGAAATTACCACTCAATGCTCAACACACAGTGTTTCGGGAAACTCCTCCTCATCAGTCATCATAAAATTCTATTTTTTTCATTTGTTAGCCACAAAAATCAGTAATACAAGCTGGATCGACATTTGTGTACACTTTATTCATGTAATGTAAAACTGTGGAGACAATGTGCAATAAAACGATGAAAATGTGAAGAAATTGTGTAGAGGAAAAGGACTCAAACAAGTTTTCGTACAACACTCATCAGGAATCTTCGTTGTACTAAAGGACACTGAAAACAAAATTGAACTAATACGAATTGCAACAATCAGGACTAGCCAACAGACGATCATTTGTGTTGGGTTAAACTATTCACCTGCGATAATTAATAATTATTGTGATCTTTTTGCACGTAGAAGAGCCTCTGTATCCTCATCGGGTGAGCTGCAATACGCGGGTGAAATGTTGTGTTGCACGAGCACTGAAATATCATCAGAGCTCTCCAGTAGCCCGAACATCACTACACTAACACCTGTTGGGAATTCCCTAGTAAAACAAGAATAGATATGGAGAGTTTGAAGTGAGGTACCCTATAGTGTGTGAGTGGCTGCAATGGAGTCTGCGAGTGCTTAAAACAAGAATCAATGAATAAAATAACGACACCAACGTTTACCAGTACTCACAGTAGGCAGTAGTGACGCACCCTTTCCAGCACAGCAAGCACTCCAGGCAGCAGCGTGAATCAATGTTGCCTACGACTAATGATGATCCGGCAGCTCCGTGCTTGTTTCGCACCTCCTCCCCCCCCCCCCCGCGCTTCCAACGCCGTTACACAAATCAAAACAAACAATGGAGTTGTCCAAGGCGACCCACTTTCCCCGATAATGTATAATTATCATGTATGCTGAAGGAGCTATGCGTAAAGTTGATTTGATTTCCTTGCCTTCAGTTCTACCCTGTCCACACTCTCAGTACGCAGACGACACCACCCTTCATGCCACTGAGAAAGAAACAATTACGGCCCTCCTGCCTATTATTAATAGGTTAGTGCATGGCAGGGAGGGCCTTACGGCTTGTTAGTGCCCGACAGGTTAGCCTGAGGGCCGTGGGCCCGAGGGCTACCCTGTGGGGCACAAACAAGCCATAAGACCCTCCCTGCCATGCACTAACTATTTTAGAACGAGGTTACATGCATTATCTCACTTCCATTATGCTTTTGTACCATTATATTATTGGGTAGTTTTATGGTTTGTGTGCAGAGAGACTTGGTGTGGTATGAAAGAATATTTTCTTCTGGTAAGTTAGGGTAACTCAGCACCACTGAGGACTGCTAAAAGTAGATATGTACATCACGCACCATGGGGGAAAGGGAGAGGGGGGGGGGGGGGGGTTGGCCACTCAGCTCCTGTAGCTTTTCATTGTACGATTTGGTCACGTCACCCATGTCCATGGCACACAGTTGGGTTTTATCAGCAAGTCCATCTGCCACTTTCTGGACTATGCGGTCAAAGGCTTACTGGTAGATGGTCTTCCGTGTCTCCTTAGTACTGGGTAGAGTTACGAAGTCTCTATAGCAGGTGAAGTGATACAGAAACTCTGCAGCTACACAGTCCCTGGAGCCATCATGAACTTCAAGTAGTAGTAGTAGTAGTTTTAGGATGGCAATGAACAGAATCAGCTGAAGCGACATGTTACGACGCTTTTATTGAAATGTAAAGTGGTGATGGACAACGATGACAAATCCGGAGAATTTTTTACGAGGTTTCTTTTACTTTAGAATAATGGAGAGCTATGGAGGAGACATACGCGAAGTGAATGTCAAACAGACGAAGAAGAGTTTTCTAGTTGTGCACGTGCCAGGGGCCCTGGCGATTAGTCATAGCCCAAATTTGCTAGCAATTCTTTGAGCAAAATATCGGATGCGCAAGTTGCCGGCAAGTTTCGAGCAAAATATCGAGTTTTGGTGGGCTTTTCGGAAAATCCAAGGCTTCTTAGGGACTTTCCCAACACAATCAGTCACCAAGGTTGAAAACGAGCATAAAAGTAGGACAAAACAGACTCGTGGCTACATTTTTGTTGAAAGTATAGCAGCAGCAGGAGCCCAATCAAAAATTCCGTAGTCATCAGCGACAGTGATTGTAGATTTTTCCTTGAAACTCATTTTATCTCGAGCAAAATGAAAGCAAAATATCGACAGAGAAAGGAAATGCCGAGCAGAATATCGAAAATCTTGCAGCAAAATTGTGCGGCAAAATATCGATGTGGGCAGAGCAAATTTGGGCCATGACTACTGGCGATAGCATCTCTAGCTTTACTGAAGTAGACACTGATGCATTGCTAAATTTGGACCAGGATGAAGGAGCGGCTATAAACAGAAAGAGCTCGTTCCAAAAGAACTGCCTTCGTCGAGTCCAGCTCAGGAGGCTCGAAAAGAACTAGAATTTCTCATGGACTCAGTACCAAGTCGATTGCTCAGCATCGCCTGTCTTACTTTCCTGATGAAGCACGTACAGTTAGTTGTGGACGGTTGTTATGCCAGGCCTACAGTCAAATGCTACAGAAAGGAAGAGTATTGTGACAAGCCATTCATGTACGTCTACACGGTACACACCATCTCAAGGAGAAGATGAGAGCACAAGCAACAAAGGATGTAGAGAGGCAAAACAACTTCTGACCACGTGTTTTCAGGATTTCCGCAAATGGGAGGGCTCTCCATCTGAGATCGGATCTCAGGAGCTGGCCTCGCGTCTGGTGTTTCAGATGAAGACATTATTCACAGAGTGGACGCAGTGACAGCTTGTCTGCAGGCAGGAATACTATTTGCCAAGATTAACTTCATGCCGACAATGAATGACTACCTGCAATAATGGTTTCATCTCTCACTACATGGATAATTAGGGGAAAGATTTGATACACGGACTATTCTGCCACAACCCTGCATCAAAGTTGGAATGGAGAGCAATCAATGGAGAAGCGATCATCTCTTATAGTGCTAAGAAGTGGTGGGGCTCGTGAGAGATAAGGTGGCAACTTCAGATGCAGATCGCCGATAATTATGCATAATTTCCTGGAAGTTTGACAATGTGCAGACTTTCTTCCATTTTTGTCCCAAACCAAGAGCATTATATCCCTTGCTGAAGCATTATAATCGGCATTATGAGGCAGTTTTGAGAGCATTATGGTTAGCATTATACGAACATTTTCGGAGCATTATCCGCTGGACCCTAGTGTTAGCGGCCGCGTGAGTTCCCTTTGGGAACGGACACGAAAATTTACATTTTTTTACTGTACATCAATAGTAATTACAATAAAAAAATTGACGGGTTTTTACAATAAAGGTAATACTAATATGAAAACTTTTAATACTAAAGTAATAGGGACAGTGTAGACCGTTAGTATGGGGTGCTTCAATGCACATCCCCAAACCGAGAGGTGCGATCTGGAAAGGACAGTGAGACGATCAACATGATGTACTTCAAAGCACGTCCCAAGCCCATGGCTGCTCTGAGTTGTGTTTGTTGACGTCTTTTTTTATAAGCTGTGCGTGGAGAGTGATTGGCCAGACGGGGAAAGACGTCCTCGGGGAGGCTGTTCCACAATTCAAGGTTGCAACAGTACGGGAAGGAACGTCGAAGATAATCGGGACTGGTGACGGGGGTTGTGTTTAAGAGCTGTTCCCGGTGCTGGCGCTGAGCATAATGCTGCTGGCGGGTTCGAACAGTATCGGTCCGTGGTTTTGGGGGAGGGCGCCCGCAGACTCTGGAGGACGGCCTCCAAGGTTTGGCACTGCTTTAGATTCTCGCACTTATTTTTCTTTTTTTATACTTCCTCTGGCAGAACAAGCAAAATTCCATGTTTGTAGGTTCGAGTGACTGACTGCCTTGAAGTTCTCTTCTCCATTACGAACAACTAGCAAACGCTATAGTTCTGGTTGCTGACAGCAAAAAGTTGCAATGTTGTTGTTTGGCTTTATTTAGAGTGGAGTTCCAAAACAGGCCTAAACCTAATGACAATGGTCCCACTGATAATAAGAGAAAAGAAAAAAATATAAAAATAAGCGGACAAACAGAACAGAGAAGAATAAATATATAAGTAAGTTAGATAACTAATATGCAAGAAAGGCAAGGCCCGCGAAGTTGCCTGGAGCTTGTTGCAACCAGGTAGTAATAGAGTCACAGTTGTAATATCTAGTTGCAACATTGAGATTCAGTACTCCACACTCGTGTGTGTGCAATCTGGAATCAGGACCAGAAGTAGCGCACACATAATTATAATTCCGGGAAATGGCCATAAAAATCAAAGTCACCATTTATGGAAAACCCAGGAGTGAAAACGGGAGATTTACAGGTACGGGGAGTTAGTTGCTGAAGTCACCACAAGCTACAAGGTCACGACTCACGAGAGATAAACGTTTCGAGTCGCCAGGTTTGGAAAATATAGCGCAACATTGGCGACGTTCCGAAACCGGCGCACTGCCAGGCTAGTATGCGCCGCTGGCGCAAGTAGGCCCGCAACGGTCCGCGCGAGGTGAGGGCGCGAAGGCCGCACACTGACCAGCTGCTCCGTATTTAGCTTGGCCTTGATCTAAGCATGTCATACTTGGGAGTCTGCGGCAAAAAGTGATTAGTTACATGTAGCCGCTGGTTGCGATTAATCGGCAATTAATCGGCTGTGTGCCATACATGCATCTCACGTGGCGTGACCTCGACACACCTCGACACACCCCTGCCTTGCCCCAGGCCCAGCGCCCTTTTTGGCTCCTACACCTGGGAGAAGAAAGCACTTGAAATACCGACAGCTGAAGTTGCGGTTGGTCAGTTATAACGAAAATCAGCTTTGTACAGTATTCGGTTGGCTCGGGTCGACTAGTCCGCACCCACGAGAACATAACCTACCGATTTGTCGTGTGTTTGAACCTCGTCCCACCCCTTTCGCCAAGCGTTGGGAGTCTGAGATCGAGCTTTAACCTTGGCTTGTTTTTGCTGCTTGTCAGTGTAACGCGGTGGCCACAGTAGAAATGAAGACGGTTACCTTTGTCTCGCTATGCTTGATTCTGGGGCTATTGGAAGGATTGGAAGTGTCTGGTACAGGTGAGTTAAGGCAGCTCAGGCCTACCGTATTATCTCCATTATAAGTCCCGTGCTTATATTATTTCAACCAGTCCCGACCCCGGGCTTATATTTTTTCAACCAGTCCCGACCCCGGGCTTATATTATTAGAGACTAGGCTTCTACTAGAGGCTGGGTGTATAAATTTTCAACCACCCAGTACATTATGCATTGCTTATTATTTTTTTCATTATTATCAGTAGCACAAAGGTTCCCAGCAGGTACCTGGACTGCAGTTCTGTGCTTCCTGGTACACTGAGTGAGTCTGAACTTGAGATCTCGGGGATCACAGACTTCAACCACAGCATAATGTTTATGTGATGTGTGACGTCAAACATGCATGGACATGATCCATACAGTTCTCCGTTATAAGCCCTGCGCTTATACTGGAGCCTGCTCTTGTAAATCTTCGAAACCCTCTTGGAGTGCGCTTAAAATAGAGACTGGGCTTTTACAAGAGACTGCGCTTGTAACAGAGATACTGTAAAACGGGTAACTATTGTGACGTAAAACTGTTTGCGAATTTTGCGAGAGGCCCCGAATCGCAAACTTTGAATAACGCAAACTCGCGCCATGTAAAGTGCAGTGCAAGGATTGACTCGACGGTGTTGTATTCAATCGCAAACATTAAACAGCGCAAACTAGTCTCAGTTCATAGTAGAGCCTACACGCTCTCTTCCATTGACACCGCAATAGTTCAACTCATTTCACAATAATCATTCCAACGTTTCGGCAAATTGCCTTCATCAGGTTCACAATGATGTGCAAGCTCCCAAACCAGCATTGACAAAGGCCAACAACTCCCCTGTCAGTAAGAGGGTGTGAGAAGCAGCGCGAAAAAGAGTTCAGCTAATAGCGCTAACATCGACTATCAGTGTAGGGAACTACTCTACTATGAACTGTTTATGAAACTGCAGGAAGCCTCCCCACTTTTACTTAAACCAGTCTCAATTTGTAAAACGCAAACATGTATTGTCGCTAGGCACCGGCGGATTATGCCGGCAGAAAAATTGGCTGAATTCGGTACTTTTTCTGGTAAGTTTCATGCATGTTTGGTATGTGGATAAAGAAATGGAGCAGAATTCGAGGAATTGCCCACCGTAAGGTTTGTATGGTTCTGCCAATTTCACTGCTTTTCGAGCAGAATCTGCCACCTTTTCGAGCATTTTCCGCCGTTGCCTAATTGTCGCAAACGTTACCCGTTTTACAGTAATACGGTACATTGCCAAAAATATCGGTCAAAAACCACTGTCAGTGTTGTGGCATTTTGTCGCACTCGCTGACTGTATAAGATCTGGTTACGTTGGTGGACTGTTAGTCATAACTTGTAACATTTTGTCCTTCTCCTTTTCACCACAATTTAACTGGCTCACCATCCGAGTTCAACTTTAAAAAAACATTTTCTGTCAGATTTTGCTCAAAGTTTCAAATTTCAGGGTTGAAGCGTCATTAGGGCAAGCTGTAAATCCCAAAGTGTTGCTAGTGTGTAATGGACCATTCCCTGTGTCGGGGGCCTGTGAAAGCCACTCATACACTGGCACAAGCGGTGTGAGAGCGCACTACTGTCCATTCATTGGAAACTGGCACCCTAACTTTTTGGTGTTTTGTATTGTATTGCTTGTATTGTACATGGCAAGTCAAACGGGCAATCATGCCCAATGTTATGATGACGATGGAGTGTCTCCCGCATATAGTTGTAGATAGTTTGTTTTCTGATGATCGCTTAGTGCGTGAAACTCGGAGTAAAACACTTCCTCTGTCCTCCTATTGTTTGAACCAGCTCTACCACTCGGTATTGAGCACTCTCTTGGACAGCCTGGAACCTCTCTGTTTTATAGTTGTAGATATCATGAAAACAACATTACATGTACATTCTGTATTGTGTGACCCGTGCAATTACTCCTTGACACATCTAAGGCCACAAAAGTCCAAGAACAGGGAAATAGAAATTCAGCCAGGTTTTGCAAAATTAGGACAGGTATGCCCTGGCAAAATGTAGGAGAAGCAGATCCGAAACCCAGATTTTTGAGATTTAAAGTGGGTTTCTGATCCTCAATTCGGCCCAGATCCGACTTTCAAAAGCCAGCGGGACTGTTTCCGATGAATGGACTGTACAAATGAGAGTCCACCGGCTCAGTAGAGTGCTCGATATTCATTCGAATAGAGCTATATTGTGACTGGGTAGTCTTTTCTCCGGGTCCGGAAATGCTGCAGTCGTTGCGATGTTCAACAGCGAACGGCACGTGTCATAAGGCGCGGTCCGTGACGGGGTGACTTTCGGACCTACCGGTAATTTCCTATTTTTCGGGACTTCAGAGTTCTTTTCAATTATTTCTCCTTGAATTCAGTAGAATCAAGTTCACAATACCAGTTTTTCATGAAGACCAAAAAAAATAGCCCTGAAAGTTGTGCCATTCAAAAAATAGTCCCAGGAAATGATAAAACAGTTCATAATATTAGTTGTGCTCCTGAACTATCCCTAAACACCACGAGTGACATTAGATCTTATCTTGCTAAAATTCAACTCAAGGGATGCACCACGAAGATGTGCACGAGCTATGTCCCTGCACGAGCTATGTCCCTGCACGAGCTATGTCCCTGCACGAGCTATGTCCCTCGGCAACAAAGAATGTCGACATGTACGGGATGATGGTGACGAGACTAGTAAGACCATTGGACAAACCGGTCTAACTACAATTCGAAAATGCAAGGCAACAGACCACCCAACTTGGGATGCTCAAGGGCATGTAAGAATACATGAAGAGGGGAAGCCAAGCTTATAGGTCCTTTTCTCTTTCCACATAGCACTTTTTTTTCTTAAACAAAGCGTGTGCAGCAGCATTCGGCCCTGTACAGATTTCCCATCAACCACTTCACCATAGCTGCGCTTTCCCAGTGCCGACCTGGACACCATGTTACCACAGTACACCACCAGCAAGGCCACACATCCGTTGCTACTGAATTCCTTCACACAGATGTTTCGAGCATAAGAATCTCGTCAGTGAAGGTAGATTTTTTATATATTTTTTATTTTATTTTTTACTATGTTCGCATAACCAGCTCGAAAAGATATCGTAGAATGTCTAAAATAGTGAAAATCGCCCTTTTGTCCTGAAATAGGTAAGCATCATGTGCTCCCCGGAGGTGCGAGAATTAAGCATTAGGAGTCAGTTTAGTTTTTCACGTTGTTCTGCACTTTTTTCTGTTTTCCAGTAGGGCTGTGTTAAAAGTAAAAAAAACTTGATTATTTTTTGCTTAGCCCACATCTTTGTGCCTTAGGCACACGTATTATGCTTGCCCCTTTCGGTACGAACTGGTGATTTTCACCATCTTAGCCACTCGACAGTAGGGAGGTTTAGTCCCACGTAATCCATGGGTACTTTACGCGTGTGTACCATGTGATACTCAGTGACCCACGTACAGACGTTTTCTGATTCCCGACATACCGCGTATGGAGGCTCACCCATGTTCCGCCAGAACGTGGGTGAAAATCAGAATGGAGTGCATTGTGCGAGCTGTGATGGTGCTCAGCTGAAGAAGTTTCCGAAGCACGAAATCAAAATATTGGATGAGCATCTTAGGCCCGGGTAGCTTCGTCTTTGACCAGGTTTGGGCCTTTTGCTTCATGCTTTCGTTTGTTCCGTGTGACTAAACACAACATTGCAACGTGGGTGCCCTTCATCCACTTTACGTGGATCACCCACGTACGCGTTTCCGTTACATGGGAGCTAAACCTCTCTAGTATCTACCTTCGCTGACGAGACTTTTATACTCGAAGCAGCAGCTGTACGAAGGAATTCGGCACCAACAGATGCATCGCTTTGCTGGTGGTGTGCTATAGCTATGTCGTGTCGAGGTCGTCTGGAGAGCACAGTTTTAGGGTGGTGGGTGATGAAAAAAATTCTTTTTGTTTTTAGTACTAGTACTAGTAATGTAACTGACCATGACGTTTATGAACGAATAATAGTCTAGCAAATACCACTCCATCGAACGAGCGATCATTCCACTATTCCACAAGAAAATTCATTATCATAGTCGAGCCGTTGAATTTGAGTGACGCATCGCAGAGATTACATTTCAATCGCTCGCCGCCATTTACCTTCTCAAAAGCTCTGCCATACGGAGGTCGACATGACGAATGCAAGCGGAGCGCAAAAAAGTGCAAGCTACAAACTAGAAACTAGAAACTACAAGTCACTAACTACTACTGCAAGGCTACAAACTGATCCCAGTACATTTAATTTTTTTATATTTTTTATTGGGAACACAGCCCTACAAAGAGACATGTGGAGACAAACACAAAACAAGACACAGGGGATGTAGGGACGACGTGCCGATGTACAGGGAGCACATCCCAGAGTAAAGAAGAAACGAATGCGAAGTGTATAGCCAGTCAGCCATCACCTAATTTTAAAAGTAGGAGACAACCAGCTCCGGTGGTTGTCACCTTTCACGGGCCACTGCTGTCATTTGCACTTTTAGATTTGCGCCATGATGCAGTCATTTACGCTGTGCACTGCCGTCATTCACACCTTTTAGATTTGCGCCGTGATGCAGCCATTTACTCTTTGCTTTGTGGGTATATTAAAAACCAGTACTGATCCAGATTTACTCAGTACTTGTGTCTGATGATCGCTTAGTGCATGAAACTCAGATTCAAATCACTTTTTCCGTCCTCTTATTGTTTTGTTCAAAGCAAAGTGTACATGTGGTAAACACACAACACAAGCGCTCAGACTCAAGTCAGAGTAGAGTCTGAGTAGAGTCTGAGTAGAGTCTGAGTAGAGTCTGAGTAGAGTCTGAGTAGAGTCTGAGTAGAGTCTGAGTAGAGTCTGAGTAGAGTCTGAGTAGAGTCTGAGTAGAGTCTGAGTAGAGTCCCTGTAGAGTCTGAGTAGAGTCTGAGTAGAGTCTGAGTAGAGTCTGAGTAGAGTCTGAGTAGAGTCTGAGTAGAGTCTGAGTAGAGTCTGAGTAGAGTCTGAGTAGAGTCTGAGTAGAGTCTGAGTAGAGTCAGAGTAGAGTCAGAGTAGAGTCAGAGTAGAGTCAGAGTAGAGTCAGAGTAGAGTCAGAGTAGAGTCAGAGTAGAGTCAGAGTAGAGTCAGAGTAGAGTCAGAGTAGAGTCAGAGTAGAGTCAGAGTAGAGTCTGCGTAGAGTCTGCGTAGAGTCTGCGTAGAGTCTGCGTAGAGTCTGCGTAGAGCCTGCGTAGAGTCTGAGTAGAGTCTGAGTAGAGTCTGAGTAGAGTCTGAGTAGAGTCTGAGTAGAGTCTGAGTAGAGTCTGAGTAGAGTCTGAGTAGAGTCTGAGTAGAGTCTACCATTGTCTGCCGCGCGTAGTCTAGTCGTTGTCTGCAACACAGTACAACATTATGCATTCAAGTCGAGAGATCTGGAGCCGCGCGTGGGGTATGCAACGCATGGACTTCGGCCGTCCGCGAATATTCGAATTTTCGAACCTTCAACCTAGAGTTTGTCCGATCGATTATTCGTTGAGGTCCTGGAGACCGAGAAAAGTCGAATAATCGATTATTCGCTAAATTGCTACTTTTTACTGAATACCACAGAACCTTTAAAAGATGCTGCACAGCGGGAACTTCAACAAAGCCTTCCTTAAAAAAAATTTCTGTTCCTGGAAAACTGAGTGAAAGACTTTTCTAATGGCGCGTTGGGTGTTGGATCATGTGGCTATTTGAGAGGTTTATGATAGCTTGGTCACAAGAACAAAAAGCACAAATTTGTGTTCTTTGGCCAAGTTTTGCATAATAACAATGGCGAAGAATGAAACAGTGGTGCCTGATACATTCGCAAAACTCGAACAGAGAGCCGGTAGGCAGGTCAAGGCCTCCTACGATTAAGTCAAGTCACACTACACCAACATGCATGTACATACATGTAATTTTTCCTTCACTTCTCTTTTCTCTAAAAGAAACTATATTCTCGATTCGGGGTAGGATTTACCCCCCCCCCCTCACTCGTTTGTTGTGGGCTGTATTCACTCCCATTAGGTGCAATGCAGTCCAGACAGTTAGAGGAGAAATATGAATAGATCCGACAATACGCATGCATGTTCCCTTTGCCTATAGGCTATCAATCATACTTCTTGTTTCGTTTTGTCTTTTTGGTCCACTTCACCAGGGGCATGCTTCTCTTATTTTGAATTCACATGCGACGATGGAAGCTGCATCACCAAATCCTGGAGATGCAACGGCGCAATTGATTGCAAGTCTGGTTCTGACGAGAGAGGTTGTCCAAGTAAGCTAATCACTACTTCATACTTAATCTAAGGTGACCATTAGCCCAGGCCCACTGGTACACATCCAGGCCTGAGGGCACACCTCCGCCTATGCACACACGCCGGCACATGAGCACACACACACCCTCGCATACGGCGCAGCTGCACGCTGGAACACCCTCTCTGCTGAATGCCGTCTCGCTGACTCCCCCGCTATCTTTGTCACACTAGCCAAGCAACACCTAGGGTTCCCTGTAAGAAGGCAATAGCCAGTTTGGATTGCCCTGGTAATATAAAAAAGAAGAAAGGAATTCGGGTGGACACACCCGTTCCCATAGCGCTGCACATCGGATCCGAACCAGTTCCATTATTTTACATTTCGGCACTTGGCCATCGTCATGTAAGCAGAACAATGAATACAGTGGAAGCCCCACACACGGCTGTTACGCAGTCTAACATCTAACAAGATGGCGGCGAAAAGTTTGAAATCGCTGCGGATTTACTGAAATCCTTTCGACTTAGTAAAACATGTATAGAATTATGTAATTTCGCCGGATTTAGTACTTTCTTTCGGTAAAGTCAGTCTAAACCCAAATATTTTTTAAACGACAAGGAAGTAAGAACAGAAGTCTTGCTGTCGAAAACATCAAGAAGAAGAATTATTTTTGGAGGAAGTAGAAGTGAACAGTTAGACCTTACCTCTCTGGCTTTGCGTGTAGTCAGTGTTATGGCGGACTGGCTGGTTGATCTGCCTGCGATGGAGCAGTCCGCTGCCTCGATCGAACTTTGGGCCGTTGATCTGCAACGTCTGGCAGGGTGCATACGAGGTGTTGTTCTGCAACAGTATGCAGGCGCTCAAGCTCGCCGGGAATGGTACCGTATCTCTTCTCGAGCAGGTTGAACTCGGCGTGAATTCCTTCCGCGCCCTGTTCCGACAGTAGACCAAGCCCGACGTGCACTCTCCGCATCAGCGGCACAGTGTGTTCCTCAAGGAGGTGCAGCTTTGGAGTGATGTGACCTAAGCCTCTCTCCACCACCTCACTCCGACATTTCTGTAAGAACGAGGCAATGGAGAGCTCCAATTGCTGCAGTTCCTCATCTCCACATTTGTCGCAATGGCTGAAGGAAGATCTGCACGCTGTGTACTGGCTGAACAGGGACTTGTACCGCTCACTGACTGCTCGAGCGTCATTCCGCAGAGCTGGGCACCGATCTCCAATGACAATTGCTGGGGCCTCAGTGATAGCTGTGATCACGGCGGGCTTGAGGGCACGGTGGATATGGTTCCCTACAAAAGCACCGCCGTGATAGGCCTGCCGATGGATAATGTTCTTCTGCAGTACTGGCTCTATGGACGCTTCGCACGGGCTGAGAACATCCTTGCTGCGGCGCAACTTGGCCAGTTCGTCTTCAGCAATCTTCAGCTGCGAGCTACACTGCTCTGTGTCGGCCTGTGCTTGCTCAACCTCCCGTTGTAGCACGCCTGCGAGTGCTTCTATCGCCATGCCCTGTTGCTGGCCAAACAAGACGATGAAGTGCAGATGATTCTCCAGAGCGGTGGCTTTCGCTGTTGCTTCCGAGAACGCTGTTTTGCAGCCAGACAACTTGTGATTTGCAGTTGACAAGGCTCTAAACCGTCCACTGTCTTGCTCTTCAGCGTTGCATTGTTCTGCAAGCTGCATGTCCAGAAGACGGACCTCGCGTGTGAATACATCAAAGATCCACGGGAATACACCGAGGTCCAGGTGCAGCACTGGAATGATGGCGCTCGCAACGGGCACTGGCAATAGGACTGGTCTGTTGGTGTTGTTATACAGCTTTGCCTTTGACAGCAGAGCACCTGCGCTTGTAAACTGTGCATAGTCCTCTGCCATCTTCTCTAAGGACCGTGCTCCATACTGTACATCACGGTTCTCTGGTGGGACCTGCATGTCTTTCTTTGTGCACAAGCAATGGAGGCAAGGCCTTACGTCACTGGAACCCGACAAGCCGTAGTTCATGGTTTGGTACTCGTAATCACCAAACAGATAAGGCACAATGGTCTTGCCTATTCATTTCTGGCCCTGTAGCTCAGCCTCTGCAATTTGGTTCCAATACATTGAGAGTGCAGTTACCAGGTTTGCCGGCAAGTCCTTCTCTGCAAACACGCAGATTGACACAGTGTTGGCGGGTGAGTTTGGATGCATGGTGTTGGCGATTTGCATCACGAATTTAAATGTTGTCTTACCATGGTCACCGCCCAGCTTGACCCATATCTCCGTTTCTGGGATGGCGCCATCATGCCATGTCAGCTTACTGCCGCTGTCAAGTATGTTGAGGTAGTGGGTTATGATGTCGGTTAGGTTTAGAAAGTAGACAGCTGCAGCAAGTGACAACTCGCCAGTCCGCTTGACAAAGGGGAGCTGCTTCACTGTGTATTTCGGCAAGGTGGTCGCTATGAATGAGCGAATGCTTCTCTCCGATTCAAGCTGAACTCCGAAGGAGCGGAGCCATCTGCGCAGCTTCCGGAGTTGCGCCCAAGGAAGGCTTAGATCGGCCTTGATGGCAAGGGCAGTGCCTGAAGGTGGTTTGATGCTGGTAGCACCAAGTCCAGCAACGCCATGCCGTGTTGCATCTGCTGTGGTGCAAACTGTCTCTGTGATGCGCTCCATTTCCAGTGACCGTCGTTTCAGCGTCCTGGCTGATGCCTCCTCCGGCTGCTTGCTGCCAACTGTTGTTCGCATGAACATTTGCGGTCTTCCTTGGCTGCTGGTTTTCACTTCCAGCCTCCCATCTTCTGCTTTGGCGGACACAAGGCGACAGGTCAGTCTGTCACTCACATCGCCCCGTAGCTTTGATGGTGACGCTGCTAAGATCTCCTCCACTGTTGCAGCTTTGGTTGCAGTACGAATGGGCATTCCTGAGGATGTGGATGGATTGAACGGACATGATGTGACATGACCTCGTAATTCATGGAGGCGAACGGTTGCTGGGCAACCCGACAATGCTGGTTCATGGAAGTCGCAATGTACACACCACTTGATAACCATATTGCACACTAGCTTGCATGGCTTCTGCAGTGTCGCCAGTGCCATTGGCTGTCTGCATACTGGACATGTATTGTGACTCTTCATCCACGTGTGCACGCATGTTGAGCAGAATATATTTTCACAGCATTTGGCTTGAACTGCTCCATTTACCACTTGCAAACATATCATGCATTCCTGCACAGCTCCACTGTCAATAAACCGCTCTTACTCTAATGCTGCTTCAGCCCGATACATAGGCGCTGCGTGCGCCGAAATCTCGTCCAAAGTAACTGCGGATGTTTGACTATCAGTGGTGTGTGCCACTGTGTTGGTGTCACCGCTGCTACTGCTGCTGGTGCGTTTTTGCTGAGAGCTAGGACTGCCTTCTGGCAGTTCTGCTGATGTTGATGCCATTGATGTCTCTCGTTTTGCCGCTTGGCCAAGCAGTTCACTGATGGCTTTCCGTTTCGGTGGACGGCCGCCCTTGGCTCGTACAGCATCACTCTTACATACGGCACAGTTAGATCTCGCATATGGTTGCCATGTAGCTGGGCCATTGCAGCCCCCACTACAATACTTATATGTGTCATCTCTCATTGAACGTGCAATAGCAAATTGACAAAGTGAGCACATGTACTGGGGATGCACGTCAGGGGAATCTTCGGAAACATCAATTTTAAAAACTTTGGCGATCTCTTCAACATAATTCTTCACCGGATATGGAGTTTTGTGACCAGCACTGGCAAGTTTTTGGCCACCAATGCGACACACGGATTCAAGAATACTCGAGTGGTGCTCCATGGCAGAGCAGAAAGCAACAAACAAGGCTAAAATGTCGCTGCGCGATCGAGACTTCCTTTGCACGATCTGGGACAAGAGCGCGATTTTTGAGTTATAGAAGGTCTCTAGGGCCACCAAAAACACAGCAAGCAGCTGCGAAAACTCGGCGCCGGGATGTAGGCAGCAATGAAAGTAGAGCAGTTTTGGGAATCGAAAGGACAAAGGACGTGGAGGCGACATGGCGACAGAAACCTGTCGCCTCTTGGGAAAGACGATCCAAAAGGCATCAATGCGTTCCTTGAAGCTTCCCCTGGACGAAAATCGCGGTTGTATGGTAAACCGTGTCGATGGGAGACGATGGGAGCCAAAATGGCCTGGACACCAACGTGAAAAATGCAATTCTCAGCTATTCTCTGGGGGCCGTCGCGTTCAAAATTCAAAAAGTTTCAAAAAAATGACGCCATTTTGAATGTCCGATTTTGTGATCTACGTAACAGCCGTGCACAGGAGCAGTATATATACACAGAGTGTAGCGCCAAAAAAGATGCGAGTTACGCCACCTCTATGCAGAGAGGGGGGGGGGGGGAGAGAAAAGGTGCAACTGTGCACAACACAGAGAAGAAGCAACAGAAGGTAGCGCGCCATTGTGCTCTGTGTAGTGAGTATGCATGGCAAATAATAATAAACGAGAGAGCTTGGAAGCTCAGGGCCCTACGCTTTGCTTTTTTGCCTTGATGACCTAGACAAAAAAAGCATAGGGATGTTATAAATTCTTATAAATTTCTACTTTTTGTTTTTAGACATAACCTGGGATTCCAACCCGCACTATCGCCCTGGATGCATCCCCGGACCCCCGATACACTTCGCATACAACTAATTCTTCCAAGTTGCTTCACGTTATGATCTTGTATTTGAAAGCCCTATTTGAATATGCATTGTGGCCATCCGTCTTTGATTGTACGGCACGGTACGGGACAGGTACGGGACAGGTATGGGACAGGTACGGTCGAGGGTAATACGACACCAGCTACCGCCTTTATGACGGCAAAAAAAGAATAGGGATGCTATAAATTTTTCAATTTTCCTATTTTTTTCAGGCATTACCTGGGATTCGAACCCGCACTATCGCCCTACATGCATTCCCCCATTCACTTCGCATTCATACTCATTCTTCCAAGTTGCTTCACGTTATGATCTTGCGTTTGAAAGCCCTATTTGAATAGTGCGGCCAGCTGTATGTGGCCAGCTGTGTTTGATGGTACGGTACGGTACGGGACAGATACAGGATAGCGCCAGGCGTGACACAAACACACAAACAAACAAACACCAAATTAAAGCTGTGTGGACCCTGGCTAGCGCCAGACGTTACTGAAATAACGTCTTCTGCATAGCTTCGGGAATAAAAATATAATTATGGTGTTAATTTTAGCACATTACAGGAGGGGAACACCGAGGGCCATGCGCCAATGCACTATGAGGTTAATCACAGAATGTGTTAGAAAAGCAGACAACCGCGAGATCTCACACTTCCCATGCCCATCACAATTTTAGCACATTACAGGAGGGGAACACCGCGGGCCATGCGCCAATGCACCATGAGGTTAATCACAGAATGTGTTAGAAAAGCAGACAACCGCGAGATCTCACACTTCCCATGCCTAACGGTTTTCACCACGGACGCGACGAGGCATCAGGAAGAGAATGGATTTGAGTGACCTGCCTCATATTATGTTCAGTGATATTGAAGTACAAAAAAGAGTAGTAGCAAGGACAAGCTGAGTCACAATAAATCCAATCCGGTGCTTCATAAAGCCCATCCGGTGCTTAATAAATCCCATCCGGTCAACAAGAACTCGACAAGCCATGGGGCCAACATTTTCGTACCACTCACCCTGGATCCAAGCTCAACTATGGGCAAAGTTGGTTCTCTGCAGTTGAAGTAATAGGGAAGAGCCTGATTGAGCCTGTCGCAAACTGCGCGAGGCGATTGAGATACAGGATACTAAGCCCTTTGTCAACATAAGCAATGGATGGGATTTATTATGACTCGCCCATCGCATAAGGCAGAACGACAGCCTGCAGCAGTGTGGTGATCATTTCCTGAGGATAGCTCCGAGAAAACGTTCGGAATACACTGAATGTTGTTCTGTGTCCGCAGATCACTGCAATCGCCATTTCCTTATCTTCGTTGTTATTAGCCTTTCTTCGTTGGGCTGTGTCATCACGCCTTTTGCCGTACATAATTCATTGCTCTTACTGCCGTTTGTTCTTGCATGCTTGTATATCACCTGAAGAGAAGGCATGGAAGTTTACTTGTGAAAAACAGTTCAGAATGTTGTTGAAGAACCTGAAGCTAATGCTTTATTCTCAGATCTACTGAGTCAGTGCCGTCCATGGTTCCACAACATCAGCTTATTGGGACGTAGTAAAGATGGAGACGAATTGTGCTGCAAGGCCATAGATACGGGCGCCTCTCTCTACCGGGCTGCCCTTGCTACGAAGTCGGTGTTCTGTTTCAGCTATTTAAGAATGTGTTCTGTTTGCCTACAATGTCACGTCTCTTTCTGCACAGCAAAGCCGGGGCTCGCACCCACTACTATACCAAGTAAGTAGAGAATAGCTGCGTCTGCTTCAAACGGGAAAGGTGTGCAGCTCCATTAAGCACCTCCCTGGCGAGCGGTGGACTTTGCTACAGTAACATGGCATGTACAGTGTATTTTTAAAAAAAATAGACGCCTGGTATTTTTTGAAATATTTCAAATTTGGCTGGAGGTTTTGAGTTCTTTTTTTTAAGAATATTGTTCAGGTCCTCTGGCACATGGCGGGGCTGCCACACTTGGAGGGAGAAAAATCTGACGGGGGTCCGGGGTGTCCCCCGTTTAAATATTTTAGGAAAATGGCTTGCTGTTGGGGCCCCAGAACACATTTTTAACTGTTCATACACATGAAAGCACGCGTGCATTTTACTGCTACGTGTACATGTACATGTACAATGACCTGCCAAACGCGACCTGGAAGCGCCGGATGGCCAGCTGGACTATAAAGTGCTCAAAATAAAACAATCGGTTGTCCCTCTTTGGGAACAAAATCGGTCGGTTTGTCCGACAGGCGATCAAAATCGGACGATTTCCGAAAAATCGGAGCAAGTGGCAGTCCTGGCATGGTCACCACACCGCAGATGTGCTCTGGTACATGGTCACCACACCGCAGATGTGCTCTGGTACATGGTCACCACACAACATATGTGCGCGTCTTGCATCTGGGAATATAAGGCCAAACCTGATAGCAATGAAAAGAAGAGCCCCAATTAGATCGGATTGGGAGAAACCTTTGATTCATGACCCACACTAGGGGAAGTGAGCTTCCAGAAAAGCGGAAAAATGCAAGCTGTGGTGAATTAATGATAGCTTGCATGCCGTCCTACCGGTAGGACCACGGGTCCTACCGGTAGGACCCAAGAAATCGCGCTGCAAAAGTGCTTTTGGTTGAGAAATTTCTTGAAACAATTGTTGAGATGAGGTCTTTGTCAGGCAAAGTAATGGCGCAAAATGCAAGACTATGTCCAGTGCATTGCATACGCGCAATTTTATCAATTATCAAAATGGCCGCACATACTCCTGTTGGAGCGCTAGCAACTCTGTCCAAAGTGAATTTTGATCATGGCACATCAATCGTGGTGAGGTACTAATGTTTTTATTAGTCTGCCAAGGCAGTGGGATGCATAATTCCATACACCGTTTCCATGGTTACCATTTGCTGTTACCATGGAATTTCGTACTATGCCTTGTGCGATCACGTCTAAAATTTGTGGACTCCTTCACTAGCCCCTGAGCAACAGTTCAGGGTCAAGTTTTAGGTCAATGTTAGAACAGAGGCCATGCAGCATGTCTGTGTATGATGGTCCTACCGGTAGGTCCTACCGGTAGGACCGATGTCTATGCAAGCTATCATTAAAATCAATTAATCTGACAAGAAAGGTCCCTGGGTCAAGTCCTGGTGTCGTGTCCCCCCTCCCTTTTCTGGCCATTTGATTTTCTGACTGACGGCGACTATGCACCTTCCTCACTATCCCAAATAGACAACAGAAGGACACTGTTAGGTAGCTGCTACTAGCTGGGAAGTATATTCTGTCATGAGATTATTTGAATTTGCACATTTTATTAAGTCGGACCAAGTAGTATTTAAAATCGTGTAGGACGCATCACGCAGCTTCATAAGTAAAAAATTAGTTGTGAGCAACACTGGCTCACACTCAAATCACTGCTTTTCACCAGAAAAAATATTTTATTTCAACGTTTCGGTCATGAAATAACCATCATCAGGAATGAAGTGGGCACATCGGTTAGGATGGGTTAATAAATGAGGAGCGCTGCGAACTGATAACAAATCACACCTGAATGCACTATTACGAGAGAGAGAAAAAAAGGACAAAACATCACAAAAAAACCTGGTATAGAAATAACGCAATACGCGACAACTCTAAATATGGCACAGGTACAGGCACCAAACAGAATGTACATGTACACTAGGTGCGTGCATACATGTAATTGCAGACGCTATCAACAATAGTAGTAACAGTGCATGGGGTGCAAAACCACCACTATCCAGGAAAAGCGAGTTTGATAGCCAGAAATATGTACAAGGTAGTAGTACTTCACCAGAGACTTCACAGGAGGTCCCACCCTGCGTTATTGTTCATGCTGGGGCTCGTGTCGCGAATTTGTATTGCTTCGCGTATTCTTCTCCTGGCCCGATCCGACTCAGTGGCAAGGACGCGAACCTCTGTGAATGCCGACTCACCAAGCGGCAGAACCTCGCCGCCATGGTGAAGTCGGTAGTGCTCGCCCAGCGCTTTTCCAGACGTCTTGTTGCGTGAGTTTTCATTGTGTTCGCGTTGCTACACTACGGCCAGTCTCTCCAACATACTTCTCCGAGCATTTGCAGGTCAGACGATAAACCACGTTGCGTAGTATTATACATGTAATAGTTGCTGTTACACTCACTGATCCTTATGCACGGATATACAGCATTCCCTCACTAGTGGGACCATTGTTATTAGGCTAGGGCCTGTTTTGGACTTCCCGCTCTAAATAAAGAATACAAACAAACAATGTAGCTGCAGGAAGCCTCACTGCTCTCACTTGGTTCTCATTTATATTCGTAAATATTTACCACATACAGCCGCGACTTGTAATAATGGATGTGGTTTTTTTTAAACATTTAATATAGCAACAGGAAGGACTAATTGCACTGTGAGCATTTCCTAAATGTCGACATTTGGGAAATGCTTACAGTGCAATTTGTCCTCCCTGTTGCTATGTTAAAACTGCTGTCTTCGAAACGCTTGTTTTTACAATAAATTTTGTTCTGATTTCTCCATTTCGTTGTTGCAGCACCGGCATGTGGTTCGGATTTCTTTTATTGTCCATACAACAAAAAACCTTGCCTCCCACGAGCATGGGCCTGTGATGGTATTCCGTATTGCATTGATCCATCAGGAAATGCTACGGACGAGTTTCCGTTGAACCCCAACTGCACAGGTACTTACGACCACGTTAACTTTTAAAATCAGTGAATGCCGTGAAAACATGAACATTTTTTTAATGTCCTCTGTGCTCATGTTAGGGGGAGAGATCCAAACAACGTAGGCAGTTTGCCCCCACTTTGCCCTAGCAATGCTACAGTATGATAGTATCACCCATAGCGCCATAATAAAGGAAAGCATACCGTCGTCCCTCTTTGATCTGGCACTTTGTAAACCAGCACCCTCTGTAAACCAGCACAGTTTTCATTAGCCAAAATGTCCTCGTCATGCACATTGCAGCGGCAGATCGGATTTGTTCATCCAGCACTCTCCGTAATCCAGCAGAGTTTCTTTAGCACAAAATGGTGCTGGATTATAAAGGGACCACTGTATTTCCTTTGACCTGCTAGTATCCACCTGTCCACAATGCGCTCTTCGCCCACATTCACAACACCATACTCCATAGTGAGGAAGTTCGTTCTTTGATAGATGTTCCATAGCCTCCAGACAGCTGTTTTGCTCATTGAGAGCTCCTCAGTGGAGGTAGATAACGAATGAAATAGATGTTCCATAGCCTCCAGACAGCTGTTTTGCTCATTGAGAGCTCCTCAGTGGAAGTAGATAACGAATGAAATAGATGCTCCATAGCCTCCAGACAGCTATTTTGCTCATTGAGAGCTCCTCAGTGGAGGTAGATAACGAATGAAATAGATGTTCCATAGCCTCCAGGCAGCTGTTTTGCTCATTGAGAGCTCCTCAGTGGAGGTAGATAACGAATGAAATAGAATGATGTTCCATAGCCTCCAGACAGCTGTTTTGCTCATTGAGAGCTCCTCAGTGGAAGTAGATAACGAATGAAATAGATGCTCCATAGCCTCCAGACAGCTATTTTGCTCATTGAGAGCTCCTCAGTGGAGGTAGATAACGAATGAAATAGATGTTCCATAGCCTCCAGGCAGCTGTTTTGCTCATTGAGAGCTCCTCAGTGGAGGTAGATAACGAATGAAATAGAATGATGTTCCATAGCCTCCAGACAGCTGTTTTGCTCATTGAGAGCTCCTCAGTGGAGGTAGATAACGAATGAAATAGATGTTCCATAGCCTCCAGACAGCTGTTTTGCTCATTGAGAGCTCCTCAGTGGAGGTAGATAACGAATGAATAGCAGAAATAGGAACCATCACTGGCTTGTTGTGCGCCTACAACAACAACGTTGTCGTCAATGGCGGAAGTGGCAGAGGAGGAACCTTGCACGGCGGACGGGCAGTGCAGTGAATGCCCCACGGGCCTCTGGGACTGTTGCGTCGTCTGGCCTTCCGCCTGTCTCAGCTCATCATCACGTCACTATGAGCCAGCAATATTTCAATCTATCATTAAGCATGTATGTGAGGTGTAGACCAGGCTAAAATTGGTGGCGGTCAATTCACCAGCTTTGCAAGCTATTGAATGGTGTAGTCCCAGCACAATTTGCTATGTATATGTTGCTCCTACCTGTCTAAAGTTGTTCCGTTGTGTCTGGGAGTAGGACTCGTTTTAGTATCTCAACATTGGCGCCCAACGTGGGGCTCGAACCCACGACCCTGAGGTTAAGAGTCTCATGCTCTACCGACTGAGTTAGCCGAGATACTAAAATAAGTCATACTCCCAGACACAGCGGAACAATTTGGGGCATTTATTATGGGAGACGAAGCGACGGAGACAAAGACGAACGATAATATTACGGACGAGAGAGCGATCCAGTGAGAGAGAATGCAATATAAAGGGCCTGGGTAGCCATGGCAAATATAGGTGCGCAAGTAGCTACATAATACCCGGGCCAACGGAACGAAAGATGAGTACGAGGGTAAGTATCTATGGTGCATGCCGGCCAGCTTGGGAAAGGTTGTAGATTATACCGGAGGAGGTACCTAACATATAACATAGCGTGTTTGATATCATCGCTTCAGCAATGGTCAGGAGCATGACTATAGGAGTATGTAGTAGTAGTAGTATTTATTCATATTTCTCTAGGGCAGTCCCCGCAGACCTATGGTCTCCTTACGGAGTACCCTAGCCAATCTAGGATTGCGATATGTGTGGCAACGTCAGTGTGAACTGTCTGCTTCCCGCGCTTGTCTAAATTCTTGCACCATCTGTATGCATGTCCCCGGAGCACTGTGCTTTTGCTATCACCTTTAGAACTTTTGTCACCTTCAACTTCTTTAGGTGTGTCACTTTACTTTCTAGAAAGGTTGCAATTGCGCCACTTTCACCCTATAAAAACACTACTCGTCCCAGTATCTAAACAGTTTTCGTGGAGACAGAAATGAAATCAACATAAAATTTAAAACTCGGATGTTGAGCCATGAATAAATGTAGAAAGAAAAAAGACACTATGGACACGAGTTAAGAGTAACTCTCCATCACTGTAACCAGATACTTTATCCAGTCAGAAAGTGCAATAACTAGGCACAAAACTGACAGATCGTACTGGTCTTGTCATCGTCCAGTAACAATCGACATTTGTTGTTCCGTTGGGACTGTAGCTTTTGCTCGTTTTCGTTGCGCTTGCCTTCCCCTCTTTGGTCTTTCCATAACCTTGAACCTTCCAAGTTGGAAGGCTGTCGGTTAGCGCTACGGAGATGTGTTGAAGCTAGGTGTCAGAATGTCTCAGTACTCTGTCAGTTTTGTGCCTAGTTATTGCACTTTCTGACTGGATAAAGTATCATGTTACTGTGATGGAGATTTACTCTTAACTCGTGTCCATAGTGTCTTTTTCCTTTCTACATTAACATAAAATAGATAGTATTAGTGAAGCGGACATTACGCGTATAAAAGAAGGACGGTATGGAAAATGCAAGTCTGGATGGTACATGTGTGCTGCCCAAACACAATACTCATGGTGCCACTTAGACAAAGGTCCGAATTTGACGAAATTCCACCCTGAAGTTGTTCACGAAAAATCCCGTCCGGGGCGCTGGAAACTAAATTGTTACTTTGAAAATGGGATCTTTGATAAGTTTTTTGAATAATCATAAATTCTAAATTGGACAGTAGGCTTATGGTGCAAACCGGTATGGACTGTTGCATGTTTCGGTGAGGAACAACGGCACTTTTTTCTTCTTCACTGTGTCCTATATTTCTTCAGATCCTGCTGCAACAGTCGCGCCTGTTACCCTGCCACCGGCATCGTCCATACGTACGTTGTAGTTCTGTTGGTGTATTTGGGTATGCTGTACGCATGGTTTATTATTGTAGAGTGCATGCTCTTCTCCTCTAGGCTCTGGAACAAGTATTCATTCTGAGGTTGCGCAACCAACAGTATCCAGTACAGGTGGAATCCTGATAATTCGAACCTCAACATGCCAGGAAAAAACTTCAAATTATCCGGACATTCTAATTATCCAAACATGAACCCACAGCACAATAGTGTTTGTCAAAATGCTCTCATGGTCACGCAGAGTTGCGCTATGGACCTTAGTCACGGATTTCACGGATACTGAACTGACCGGCACAGCCTGCTCATCATAGCTGAACTGACCAGTACAATGTACAGTGAACTTCGAATTACACTTTGCTAACTTCGAATTATCAGCATAAATCCCACACGTTTTCTATGTAAGTGGAATCTGTGGGACTTCTAATTAACCGGATATATCCAGTTCGAGGTTCGAATTATCAGAAATGTTTATGTGGGAATCGTATTGATAGAAATCGTCCCTGGAAAAACTTCTAATTAAGCGGTATGTTCGAATTAAGCCATATTTGAATTATCAGGATTCCACCTGTATCACATTGCCTGGGCAACCATATAACCTTAGCATCAAACAGATGTTCGCCTGAACGGGCGACTGGCGTGAAGCCCGGAACGGTAGAATTTGACCATAGAGATAGACCAACATGATTATGGTGCCATGAAGCCAGGAAAAGAGGAAATTGACGATGGAAACAGACGTATTTTTGAATGAGTCAAATTTGCTTCTCGCGGCATGAATTCTTCTGAAGCGTCCATTGGTAAATAGCGTGGTGACCAAGCAGCACTGGAGTAGAGTGTCTGACGGTCAGACCTAGAAATCCAGGGTCCAATAGCTGATGTGCTGAGTCTCTTTGAATTGGTCGGCAGGTCGGTTGGGATGTGGCGGAATTGCTTCATTGATAAACAGGCGAACGCCACTGCTTGACCTTTGGGGTAATTTTAAGTTTGAAAACCTAACGCGGGCAGGTGCATGGGAGAGAGCGAAACGAGTTTTGGTGCACACTGCTCAAGCACATCACACGTTACCGCCTGCTGAAGACCCAAAGGCAGACATTTAGTGATTACACTATTGCAATTCCTGTGAAAGACAGTTGTGGCGAAGGTGTTAACGAGATTACTCAACTGGAGAACAAAGTGCATTCGCCAGTTCAGGGATGAAATTACCGTCATATTTTTTGCATAGCAGTTTCTGCTGTACAAAATCACAATAATTATTGTGTAGCAGTCTTTTGATTTTGATTTGCATTATTTTTTTAAGGTTGGGTGTTTACCACATTGTCCTTCTTGAGAGTGATGCCTGAAAGCCCATTTGCAAAAAAACCCGACTGAAGCATACATGTGCACGCAGATTGAGAGTACTTGCACCACACACAGGCATACTGCACTGTATGCACGTCACCGTTACCGTACTTGACAGCGCAGGCTAGGCATGGATAGCAGCCTGTATGCATCGCAATTTTCTGCGAGTCACAGTGATTTTTGAGTAGCAGTAGATCGATTTTGCACTTTGCAACGTGCGATGCGATCCAGGATAAATTCATCCCTGCAGTTCACGAAAAGATGGTAGGTAATGGTCGTGATACCCAATGACTCAGAACTGTATTTAGCCTTTGCATGCAGTGTAACTTTAACTCCCTCAAAACGATGGACCGAGATCCGAGCCAACAAATACACGTGTCATCTACTATTGACCGTAGTGTCGCTAGAGCCTTACTGGCTTGTGCTATTATTCGATTCTTGTTGCTGCAGAGTGGCACAATTGTTCAAGCCCAAGCTTCGAGTATGCAATTCTTTACAGCGGAAAGACGAGCTTCAGCCAGGCTGAAACGCACTGCAGAGCTGTGGGAGGGCACATTGCAACACCACATACAACAACTGAGGATAGGTGTATAAGCAACCTCAGGAAAGCCGTGAACAGCAGCAAGGTGTGGCTTGGCATCCGCCACTTCAGCAACATCGGTTGGCGTAGCGTCGAGACGAACACCACACTCAAACACTATAGCGGCTTTCACCCTGGGCTCCCGGTACTTGTCCGCCAAATGTGCGCTATGCAGCACGGTTCAGGGTTATGGAATCAATTTCCTTGCGACAACGCATACGGAACTCATATCGTATGCCAGCGACAAGGTGAGACCAGCGGCCCCTTTGACTACAAACAGCTCAGTGTAGAGTATATGGAGGATATGGAAGACTATGGAATATGGTTTGCGGACAGATTGGAAGCTTCTACAGTTTCAAAGGACGAGCATGCACAGTCCTCACTGGTATAGTAAAAGGCTATTCTTGAACTGAGCGTTTTTGTTCCCTTCTAATCATGGGCAAAATACAAGGAATGTTTTACACAGTTATACACCAGTACTCGAAAACGGTCTCTTGGCTACAAATTCTTCCAAAAATAAGAAATATTTATTATTTTTGGAAGTATTTGTAGCGGAGAGACCGTTTCCGAGTAGTGGTGTATAACTGTGTGAAACATGAAGTGGCTACAGTGGAGTCTGCACACCCTTAGGAAGGAAAATACAAGGAATAACGGATAAAATGACAAACAGCAAAATGCAGGCCATCCAAATCATGGGTCGCAACCTCACGCTACAAAATTAATGTGAGATAGAAATGAGTACATGTGCAGTGGATCGAAAACAACACAATGTCGAACAAGGTGGTGGGTTATAAAGTTTTTTTCATGTTGCCAACCCCTTAATTTCCGATATCAGTCATTTTGCATAGGGTATAGAGTAGATACATGGATGTGACAAACGGAATTTCAGCCTTTGGTCTTTGGTTGGTGGATCTGATCTATCCTCCCCCACCGTTTAGGAGCCGCGTCTGGTCTGACACCTGGTCATGGGGTGGTGGCGTCCCATGGAAGCGGAAATGTGGTACTTGTCCTGCCCGTTACGCGAACCGTCCATTTTTATGTTTCCTTTTTTAGTGGCTGGGATATCGACAAGAGTCCATAAACAAGAGTATGCAACTGTGATCTCTTTTCTATGGGCCAGATGCTCGGCGCAGTCTGCGCACTGCAGAAAGTCAAACACCGCACTTTCCCTCTGGTCTTAAATGAACTTTTGTGAAGAACTGGAGTTCACGCGCCAAATTTTAGAGATTGCGTAGGTACTGGAACCAATCGTGCAAAAGCGGATGGGCTCGTACGAGAAATTGCGGGTTTGAATGCATGCTTTCAGAGCGTGATGGAGGCAAGTTACGTAATGAAGGCAGCGCGCCGCGCACTGGCCCATGACCGCAGTTGCATACTCTTGTTTATGCACCCTTGATATCAAGGGTAACTTGTACTTGAAGTAGTTCCTGGGCCCTTTCTATTTTTTATAAATGTCCTAATGGACATGAATATCACGTTGGACTTTCCTGAGACAATAACTAGAGAAAACCATCTCAACGATGGTGACAAGTCAAGGAGACATGCTATACATGGAAGAGGTATACAAGACAGACTGGAAACTGTGTCACAACTCTGATTTTCACGTATTACTACGATCATCAGGCAACTGATGGCTCGAAAATGGGCAGCCAGAACATAAGCGGGAGCAAGGTGAGAACTTCTGAGGGGTATCATAGCGCAAGAGTCAGGTGCAAGGGTGAAGTTGCATGGAAGAGGTATAGCGATTAAGTGTGAGAATTACAATTACAGTCAACTTCGCATAATGACTGCGGATATAACGACAATTTGCGAATAACGACAGAATTTCCATGCCCAGAGCAAAGTCCCATCCAACTGTCATACATATAATGAGACTTCAGGTATAACGGCACTTCGCGAATAAGGACACTTTTCTGATGCCCCGCCCAGTGTCGTTATAAGCGAAGTTGACTGTACACGCGAGAAAATGGGGGGGGGGGGGGGATGTGTGACAGGGGCAAAACCCCAACATGATGAGATTGAGTAAATCAGCTGACCAGTTCACGTGATCATGAGTTATTCGCTCAAGGTGCAAGTGTAGTATTAAAGCTGTAAGTATAGATACAAAACAATGTGTATTCAAGCCTGTGTGTGTGTGTGTGTGCGTGTACATGTGTGTGTGTGTATGTGTGTGTGTGTGTGTGTGTGTGTGTGTGTGTGTGTGTACGTGTGTGTGTGTATATGTGTGTGTATGTGTGTGTATATGTGTGTGTATGTGTGTGTGTACGTGTGTGTGTGTATGTGTGTGTGTGTGTGTGTGTGTGTGTGTGTGTGTGTGTGTGTACGTGTGTGTATTTGTGTACCCACTTGCTGAGGTGTGGTGAGCCCATAAGTGGGATCATTTGCAATTACAAGCCCCTATTATTCTCATATAGATTTTTAAGCGATCAGATAACAAACGCCCAATTTCGAAATTTGTGTGCACAAAGTGATCACAGATTTTATGTGGTATGGATGCTGGCCTAACGTATTTTTGAAGTCACTTGTCTGTCTTTTTGAAATGCACTGTACAATACATCGCTGCTTGATATGTTGTTGTCTTGCCCGGCAATGTGGTGAAGCTGTGCATATGTGGTCAGCTTTTGGGCCATCCTGACCGACATTCAGAGTGTCGTGTTGATTTCCTGGTTTTAAGTGGATTACCAAACTCTCCTAAACCTACAGTGCTAGCAACTGAAATCCAACCCCTGAGCGGTACGCTCACATTGCAAAGACCGAACATGGGATTGTAATTTGTAACACCACGAAATAGAGACCACTAGAGAATGTGTAGTACCGTCCAGGGGTCGGATTTCGGATACTAGCACTGTAGTACCACACCATTATCCTATGTTTTTTGTTTTATTTATTTTATTTATGTAAATAGGCGTCGAGGCGACAATAGTTTTAGAATTGCGATCAACAGAACGAGCTGAACCGACATTTCACAAAGGCTTTTATTGTATTCAAAAAACGAGTGGATACGAAGGCATTTATTTTATGTGTAAGCTGCACCCGGATTTTTTTCTCACAACATACAGACATCGACACTGCTTATCGCCGTTAAATTTGATCATCGTAGTAAAAGCCGCACCGAATTTGTTTGTTTAGGCGAATTACTGGTGTCTAAGGCGCGGCTTGTACTATTGAGAGTACGGTGGCTATGGTGCAGGCAGACGTTCAGTTCTTGCAGTAACGACAATACAGCTGTGTACGAATGGCTCACTTTTTTGTTTTTACCTATTTTCTTGTGCTCTGGAAGTCAATGATGCAGCACAGCCCGCCAATTTCACACTATCACCAACGACTGCAGTGGGTAAGTAGTAGCTAGGTGTGTGCGTGCACAATTCATGCTTGATGCCAGTGAAAATCGATGTTTTCATGTCTCAGCAATATGCAAATACAATCCTTGTAACCATTCTACAGTGAAAGGTGACTGCATCTTTAGGCGTTCCCGAAATCGGCCAGCAGGAAAGGACGCCGAAATCAATGGCTGTGAAGAAATCGTCGATAATTTGCTGAGTTTAAAAGTTTCGCACTGAATTCGCCGGAAATTTGATGTTTTAGTGCCTCTGCTGCGTGCATGCAAAAGTACATGTATACTGCGAACGGTGACGTTAAATACTGCTTTGAGCCGAATTCTGACTTTGGGGCTCATGATATGGCCGAATTTGGACATTCTCTTAGCCGATCGAAAAGCCGATTAGGTTAAAAAATCGGGCTGATTTGGGAACTGCCTACTGATCATTCCTGAATAGTGGCTTCCCACGTTGTATGTGAATTTCCTTATCTGTTTAGCTGAGAAAACCCAGAAAAAGAGTGGAATAGGTGAATCCCTGAATTTGCTTCCATTTTTGTTTGTTTGATGTCTATTGATTTGGTGCGAAATCTAATGTCCCCATGAAACTAGCTTTGAATCCTGCAGCTTCTGGTGGCACCTAGACAAGTCCAAAACATGGGATGTGGAATTGCAGCTTTTGGTCCAAACTCTGTACTGTCATTGCGAAACGTCATGCCCCTAAGGCTTGGCATCCAGCTTGATTTGCTCACATCGCAGATGGCTGGGGCCGCATATCGATTGGCTTGCTCTGCCTGGCAACTCTGCCACTTTGACCAGAAATTGTTTCCATAGCCGGTCAAGTTTCGCTTTGAGCCTCTTCTGAACTTCAAAGCAGCTAACATAAATAATTGATTTTTTCCCCAATACCTGTTGTTCTTCAATTTTGCCCATTGCTATCACTGCAGAATGGGAAGAGTGCACGGACTTAAATGGGAGGTTTAATAGAGGGATCCAACATATGAGTGCAAGTCGAACACATTACAAAGACTACACCCTGCTGCACACTGGAAACGTGACCTTCGCAAAGGCCAGGGCACTTTGCGAGAAAGCCGGAGGCCACCTTCCTCAGCCGGTGGATGGTTTTGACAATAGCTGCGTCTTTCTTCGGAGCAATTACGCACCTATATGGCTCGGGGTGAAGAGCATGGATGGAGAATGGAATGCTATCGATGCAAGAAATGCAACACAATCCAGTGAGTCCACACTACCATACACCAACTGGCGCTACGGATACCCCAAGAACATGACGGCAGAATCGTGCGCCGTGATGCATGGATACCGGTCGCTTCATGAGTGGACGAGTCGTGCCTGCGATGATGTGATTGTTCAGCACGTCGTCTGTCAGCGAAACGGTGAGACCAGGGTATCATAATTACAACTGTTGTATATATTTTAGGAAACTTACACCACCCGCCTACAACCAAGAGTGCACCGTCCACAGAGTGTGCCAGGCTTTTTCTGCATACGTGTCCGTCACGGCTGAAATTCCGGGATTACATCATAGCCCGTGCCGGTATGGCTATGAGGCAGGAAGTGGCATAGTGCATGCAAATGAGCTGCACCGGTAGTGCAGCAGGAGGCCTGCATAGTGCATACAACTGAGCTGCGGTTGTGCAGCAGGAGACCTGCATAGTGCATGCGACTTAGCTGCACTTGTGCAGCAGGAGACCTGCATAGTGCATGCAACTGAGCTGCGGTTGTGCAGCAGGAGACCTGCATAGTGCATGCAACTGAGCTGCGGTTGTGCAGCAGGAGACCTGCATAGTGCATGCAACTGAGCTGCGGTTGTGCAGCAGGAGACCTGCATAGTGCAACGCAACTGAGCTGCGGTTGTGCAGCAGGAGACCTGCATAGTGCATGCAACTGAGCTGCGGTTGTGCAGCAGGAGACCTGCATAGTGCATGCAACTGAGCTGCAGTTGTGCAGCAGGAGACCTGCATAGTGCATGCGACTGAGCTGCACTTGTGCAGCAGGAGACCTGCATAGTGCATGCAACTGAGCTGCGGTTGTGCAGCAGGAGACCTGCATAGTGCATGCAACTGAGCTGCGGTTGTGCAGCAGGAGACCTGCATAGTGCATGCAACTGAGCTGCGGTTGTGCAGCAGGAGACCTGCATAGTGCATGCGACTGAGCTGCGGTTGTGCAGCAGGAGACCTGCATAGTGCATGCAACTGAGCTGCGGTTGTGCAGCAGGAGACCTGCATAGTGCATACAACTGAGCTGCGGTTGTGCAGCAGGAGACCTGCATAGTGCATGCAACTGAGCTGCGGTTGTGCAGCAGGAGACCTGCATAGTGCATGCAACTGAGCTGCGGTTGTGCAGCAGGAGACCTGCATAGTGCATGCAACTGAGCTGCGGTTGTGCAGCAGGAGACCTGCATAGTGCATGCAACTGAGCTGCGGTTGTGCAGCAGGAGACCTGCATAGTGCATGCAACTGAGCTGCGGTTGTGCAGCAGGAGACCTGCATAGTGCATGCAACTGAGCTGCGGTTGTGCAGCAGGAGACCTGCATAGTGCATGCAACTGAGCTGCGGTTGTGTAGCAGGAGACCTGCATAGTGCATGCAACTGAGCTGCGGTTGTGCAGCAGGAGACCTGCATAGTGCATGCAACTGAGCTGCGGTTGTGCAGCAGGAGACCTGCATAGGGCATGCAACTGAGCTGCGGTTGTGCAGCAGGAGACCTGCATAGTGCATGCAACTGAGCTGCGATTGTGCAGCAGGAGACCTGCATAGTGCATGCAACTGAGCTGCGGTTGTGCAGCAGGAGACCTGCATAGTGCATGCAACTGAGCTGCGGTTGTGCAGCAGGAGACCTGCATAGTGCATGCAACTGAGCTGCGGTTGTGCAGCAGGAGACCTGCATAGTGCATGCAACTGAAGCTGCGGTTGTGCAGCAGGAGACCTGCATAGTGCATGCAACTGAGCTGCGGTTGTGCAGCAGGAGACCTGCATAGTGCATGCAACTGAGCTGCGGTTGTGCAGCAGGAGACCTGCATAGTGCATGCAACTGAGCTGCGGTTGTGCAGCAGGAGACCTGCATAGTGCATGCAACTGAGCTGCGGTTGTGCAGCAGGAGACCTGCATAGTGCATGCAACTGAGCTGCGGTTGTGCAGCAGGAGACCTGCATAGTGCATGCAACTGAGCTGCGGTTGTGCAGCAGGAGACCTGCATAGTGCATGCAACTGAGCTGCGGTTGTGCAGCAGGAGACCTGCATAGTGCATGCAACTGAGCTGCGGTTGTGCAGCAGGAGACCTGCATAGTGCATGCAACTGAGCTGCGGTTGTGCAGCAGGAGACTTGCATAGTGCATGCAACTGAGCTGCGGTTGTGCAGCAGGAGACCTGCATAGTGCATGCAACTGAGCTGCGGTTGTGCAGCAGGAGACCTGCATAGTGCATGCAACTGAGCTGCGGTTGTGCAGCAGGAGACCTGCATAGTGCATGCAACTGAGCTGCGGTTGTGCAGCAGGAGACCTGCATAGTGCATGCAACTGAGCTGCGGTTGTGCAGCAGGAGACCTGCATAGTGCATGCAACTGAGCTGCGGTTGTGCAGCAGGAGACCTGCATAGTGCATGCAACTGAGCTGCGGTTGTGCAGCAGGAGACCTGCATAGTGCATGCAACTGAGCTGCGGTTGTGCAGCAGGAGACCTGCATAGTGCATGCAACTGAGCTGCGGTTGTGCAGCAGGAGACCTGCATAGTGCATGCAACTGAGCTGCGGTTGTGCAGCAGGAGACCTGCATAGTGCATGCAACTGAGCTGCGGTTGTGCAGCAGGAGACCTGCATAGTGCATGCAACTGAGCTGCGGTTGTGCAGCAGGAGACCTGCATAGTGCATGCAACTGAGCTGCGGTTGTGCAGCAGGAGACCTGCATAGTGCATGCAACTGAGCTGCGGTTGTGCAGCAGGAGACCTGCATAGTGCATGCAACTGAGCTGCGGTTGTGCAGCAGGAGACCTGCATAGTGCATGCAACTGAGCTGCGGTTGTGCAGCAGGAGACCTGCATAGTGCATGCAACTGAGCAGCGGTTGTGCAGCAGGAGACCTGCATAGTGCATGCAATTGAGCTGCGGTTGTGCAGCAGGAGACCTGCATAGTGCATGCAACTGAGCTGCGGTTGTGCAGCAGGAGACCTGCATAGTGCATGCAACTGAGCTGCGGTTGTGCAGCAGGAGACCTGCATAGTGCATGCAACTGAGCTGCGGTTGTGCAGCAGGAGACCTGCATAGTGCATGCAACTGAGCTGCGGTTGTGCAGCAGGAGACCTGCATAGTGCATGCAACTGAGCTGCGGTTGTGCAGCAGGAGACCTGCATAGTGCATGCAACTGAGCTGCGGTTGTGCAGCAGGAGACCTGCATAGTGCATGCAACTGAGCGGCGGTTGTGCAGCAGGAGACCTGCAGGAATGCTGCTGGTGCACATCACCTGGCTAAAATGACGTTATCCCGGAATATTTCCGTGACGCCAGCCCTCCTAGCTGGACACACGGTGGTTCATGAGGTTGCTGTCTGGTTTTTCCTGCTTCGGTATTCCCTTGTGTTTTCTTCTATTACATCTTTTAGTAAATAATAATGTGATATGAGTGCACACCGTGTTGCGGCTATTGTCTCCTCGTCGATTTCACTACTATTATCGTTTAGTTTGCGTACCACAATATTTGGCGTCCATGTACAGTGCTGGCAACTGAAATGCGACCCCTGAGCGATGCGGTGCGCTCACATCGCAAAGAACCAACACGGGACAGTAAACCTGCGGAGTAGAGACTGCTAGAATGTGAATGCACCGCTCAGGGGTCGGATTTCAGTTGCCAGCACTGTATGACTGCGATATGTGCACTAGGAAGGGATGACGACCAGGTGGAAGGTGTGTTAGGCGCATGGGGCAGAAGGGAAATGAGCCTACTTTAGTTGTATAGTAAGGAATGTATTCTTGCATTGCAGGAGCAGAGGGGGGAATGGGGCAGAGGTTATGCGATAACGTCAAATCCGCCATATAATAGGAGCCAGTTGGGGTGGCCAAATGCCCAAAGCGGGTACAGAAACCCCTTATATGGCAGCGCATAACCTCTTAGGTGCACGGTATACACTTTGCGATATGGTATGTAACTCTTGCATGCAGGGGCAGAGGGTAAAAAATGGGGCAAAATGGTGTTGTACTGTAGTTCATCATGCAGGGGGGGGGGGGGGGATGGTACTGTATATGGCAATTCATGGATGTGGCATGCTGTTCTACAACAGATAGGGTTGTAGTTGTTGCCATGGATACAACACATGTGTAGGATGTGACATCGTTCTGTGCATTTGTCCCTGCAGGGAGGCTAAATCCAAGACATCATGCGTATTCGCCACCGAAGAACACGACGGAAGGTTAGTAGTGTCCCCGCTTAGGTGCTGGCCCACAATACAACTCACCTACTACAAAGGACAGCTGCAAAATACGCACCCGCATAAATCTACAAGTACTGGTACAAAACTATGCAACGCTGCAGGGTACAAATAATAAAATATCCCCCAAAATAGTCATCAATGTGCAGGTCAGCAGCAATGTTCATGCACCTGCTTGGTATGGAACTGAAACTTCGTGACTTTGTCGGTTATTGCCAGGTGGTCTCAGTTCTCCGGGACAGGTCTTATACATTCGCGGCATATCAGATCTTCCATAAATATTTCCATTATATATTTTATACGCAGAGAATATGCAGTGATTTATCCAGTCGAATTATGAATGCTTGTTCTTCTAAACCGAAGGTTTATCTTATCAGTGTTCTTCCTAACGAGGTTCTACTGTACGAATATTGATAGGTGTCGATCATAGAAAAATTTCGTGCAGATAGATCACTCAGGAGGTTGACACCTCACTCAATTGCATGCAGCACACCCTGCACTGTCACTTGTAACTTCTTCAGACTGCACGCCCTGGCTTCACAGTCCACTTCAACCCTGTTGCAGTCAAGCCTGCCCGCGAGGATAGCACTTTTGGCTAGTTTTGGCCACTGTATGCAGGTCAGATATGCCACCAAGGTCCACTATAAGTCGGTCCCTGGTCGCGCACACCGCAGATGGTTGCTATTTCCGGTACAGTTTCCATGCAGAGCCGCCAGTGCATGGAAAAAATGGTGCATGCAAGAATGGTCGCAAAGATCAGGTGGTCGCTCAAATCTGAGGTCGTTGAAACCAGGTGTTCCTGTATCTCACCGTTCAGTTGATCATCGTAGTATACTGTAGTACGGGTAATTTTAGCGACGTAAAAACCCTAGCGAATTTAGCGATAGACTCATTTTCGCTAAAGTTTCAAGTCGCTAATCCGTTGAGACATTAGTAGTGCACTGGTGATCCGTGAGTAAAATCGCTGCAAATCTCTAAAATAAAACATCGCTAACCGGTCGACATAGGCAAAACGCTAAAATTACCCGTTCTACAGTAAGCTGCACTAAATGCTATGAATCAATTGCGAGTGTTTAGAGAGCGGCTTATATTCCTGAGCATCCGGTAATCCCCGCAAACTCCAATTCTGTCACTTAAACATCTAGAGAACTCCTATGTCTTGCAAAACGTCTCTCTAGTACCGGACTTAATAGACGTTCACCAAATGTTCAGGGCTGCTCGATTGTTGGCGTACATGGGAAAGAAAGCAAAGAAGTAGAAGACAACAAAGTTGTATTACGTCGCTGCTATGTGTATGGTGGAGATGGCCATATACGAATATGCAGGTGTGTATGTGTAGTCGGTGAGGCGTAGGTGATGCGTGTGTAGGTGATGCAGGCGTCAGCATTGAAGTGCGTGTGTACAATGTACGTGTGTTTCTGGGGGGGGGGGGGGTCAAAACTATGTGTTTGCGAGCATCATGCCCCCAAAGCTTGACTTCTAGCTTGATTTGCTCGCATCGCAGATGGCTGGGGCCGCTTATTGAGCGGCTCATTCTGCCTGGCACCTGTACGTTTGGGGCCAGAAATAAATTCAATAGGTCAAGTTTCACTTTGAGCCTCTTCCAAACTTTCCAGTGGCTAAATAATTACTTTTTCTGCACTGTCTGACCTTGCTCTTCAATTTTGCTCATTGATATCACTGCAGAATGGAAAGAGTGCACGATAGGTGCAAAGCAAACCCATTACAAAGACTACGCCCTGCTGTACACTGGAAACTCGACCTTCGCAGAGGCCCGCGCACTTTGCGAGAAAGCCGGAGGCCAACTTCCTCAGCCGGCAGATTATCTGGACAATCATTGCGTCTATCTTCAGAGCAAACACGTGCCCATATGGCTCGGGGTGAAGAGCATGGACGGAGAATGGAATGCTATCGGCGCAGGAAATGAATCGCAATACACGAATTCCACGCAATTATACACCTATTGGCGGCATGGTTACCCCAAGAACGCGACCAGCGCACCGTGCGCCGTGATGCATGGATACGAGTTTGACGCCCGCTGGACAAATCACCCCTGCGATGACGTCATTGTTCAGCACGTCGTCTGTCAGCGAAACGGTAAGGCCAGGGGATATTACAGTCCATTCAGAAAAAGATGGACTTCTAGCTTTTGGCCATAAATGGGTCAAACTTTGAGTTTTTTTAGAATTTTTTCTGCAATCCCCTAAGGAATCCTCTTCCAATTATGTTTCAGAAGTCTATTTGTCTAAAAAGCAAGCCATAACAAGAATAGGATATCGGCCGGGTTTTGCCCCAAAAGCATTGAATTGGGAAAAACCATCAAAATCCAGGCCGTTTGACCCCACCTGCAACAGTGCATTGTGGGGTTCGAACCCCAGTTCAGGTACCCTTTTTGGACTCTTTTTCAAAGTTCAAATTTCGCTGCACTGCACTGTGTACAATGAAATCACGACAAATCGCCAAATACGGGAGCTCGCCAGAGCCCATCTTTTTATGAATGGACTGTAGTGCTAATTCCAATGAGCCTCCCCCTTTGGAATTGGCACTAATATCCATGAACCCTCCAAGTTGGAAGGTCGTTGGTTAGCGCTATCGAGCAGTGCTGACTTTCATGCCGTGGAATGTCTCAGTACTCCTTGTCAGTTTTGTGCTAGATTGTGCACGTCTGACTGTTCAAAATTCTGGTTTATTTGGTGGACTCGATCGCATAACCTGTGCCCACAATTTCCATGTTACAATTGTTTTCCTTGGCTCACCATCTGAGTTCTTGATATCAAGAAAGGATCAAAATAAGATGTACATTTGTATAATGGTTGGTTCACATATTGCCGGTACGCGCCGGGAGTCACCGGCGGTGGGCCTCTTGCAACCACTCACGGCGCATTGTGATTATGTGAACCAGTGCAGTCGTAACAAAATCATACGGTAAATAATCGCAAGGGACCGCCGGCTAAGGTTGGGCAGAGCCCAACTCTTACGATCTGCCCTGGCACCGATCCTGTACAATTTTGACCAAAAGCGGTTTGTGAACCGTTTGCGCTGGTGATTGCCGGTGCCGGGACCCAGACTTTGTCAAATTTCAAACTAAGACTCGTCCTAAGAAATTGAAGCTGCAGATGAGGTCGGTTCACCACTCTTGTAGTCGCTTCAAGGTTGCAAATTAGTAAGTCAGTCTACCAACCCGCCCTTCTGAGATGATCTGCTTGATCGTTGTGAAACTTAAGAGACACATAAGATTGAAACATACTTTGAAGTAAAAACATACGATGGATACATTGGCAAGCTCTTGTGACTTCATCAACGTTTGCATTCATAATTCCGACACCATCGCCTGCTAGACTGCAATAAAAGGCGTAGAAGTAGTTTCAGGATCTCCAGTAAAAGGTATCACCGAGTGTCCATCACCGAAAGACGTTGAACTACTGAAGAAACAAAGAATCCAAGCTTCAATTGGCAAACCTGTAGTAGCATTTGGGCACATTCTGTACTACTATTAAGTAGCCTTGGTACTCGAACCGTAGGCAGGACGGATCGGGAGCTGGCTTCACGGCGCCGATTTGGCTTATGTGAACCAACCCTAATGCACGTGCAACTTATGGGGTCCCGTACCCATCTTGCATTGCAGTGTAGCCGGCAGAAGACACCACAAGTGCATGGATATGGCTTCGGTAGGGTCGGAGGCACATACGGCAAGGTGTACAGCTTGTATTTGCGGTGTAGTATGTAACTCTTGCATACAGAGGGCAGAGGGTAAGAAACGGGGCAAAATGGTGTTTTTTTGTTTGTAGTTTTATTTTACATCGCGAACCAAACGGGCATTGATGCCCAATATTATGATGGCGATAGAATAAAAAGTGTGTGCGCCGTTAAAGCTGCACTTGCGAAAATAAGAAAACAGTCAGTGTTGTACTGTAGTGTATCATGCAGGGGGGGGGGGGGGGTGGTACCGTATATGGCAATTTATGGATGCGGCATGCTGTGCTACAACAGATAGGTTTGTACTTGTTGCCATGGATACAACACATGTATAGGAAGTGACCTGCGTTCTTTGCTTCTGTCCCCGCAGGGAGGTTAAATCCAACACATCACTCGTACGTGCCACCGAAGACGACGGCGACGACAGGTTAGTGCCCTGTGCCCTGCGTTACCCTGGTTACCAAGTAGAACACTAGGCCCTAGTGTTCCACTTGTATTGAGATGAACAGCGCCAAGAGGGTGCGTTCCTTGTTTAAGTGATGGCCCCACGGTGTAAGCAAAAGCGGCATTTAAAGCCAGGTCCCATATATTCGTGGCATATTGGATCGTGTACGTACATGTACCGTAAAATCCCGCCAGAGCGCCCCGTCTCTCCTATCCGCCCCTCCTTGACTTCTTGTCAGGGACGTGATTGATTGTATCCTCGTATGACTCTGTCACAGTCTGTGATGCCGTACTGTACTGCAGACGCGTGCTCGACCCCGTTGGAAGTGTACGCAACAGTGCTCACCATCTAGACCAAGGATCGCACAAACCCTGAGTTTTGACGACTCCTGGCTCTTGACCTTTGGTCGGTGTACGAGATGCACGAACAGTTGTCGTAGGGTGAGTACTCTTTCATGTAGCACTGAATGCGGCAAGTAGGACTCGCCCATCCGCCCCTCCCCACCTGAAGCGTCGAGGAGGTAGGGGCGCTCTGGCGGGATTTTACGGTACATGTACTTCTACAGTGCTCATACTGACAGGTATGGAGCGTAGAAAACGTCTTGTGCAGGCAAAGCACCCATGAGTTCACACCTCACTCAAGTGCATGCAACGCACCCTGCACTGTCGACTGCATGCATTTGCTTCTGAGCGCACTTCAGCTCTGTTGCAGTCGAGCCTGTCAGCCAGGATAGCACTGCTGGCTTGTTTTGGGCAGCGTACTGTACGCAGGTCAGATCTGGCACTTGGCGCAGTAAAAGTCGGTCGCTGGTCACGCAAGGCAGGTGGTTGTTGTATCCGGTGGAGTTTCCATGGAGAACTGTCGGCGCATGGGAAAACGGTCGTTAAAAGCATGTGGTCGCTAAACCCAGAGGTCGCTAAACCCACTTGGTGAAGTAAAATATAATAAACAAAAAATCTAAGTAGGAGTACGATACTAGTAATTTGCAGTGTCGGTTGATTCTATGATCGATTGCATGGAGACTAGAAGAGCACAAACTACCATTTACAAGTAAATATGCCAACTGAACAAACACAAGGAGACATGTGCGTCAACACAAAATGCCAGCCATACTAAAAATAATGATCTGCGCATGGCGTGACATCAGTACGATAATGATGACGTAAAAAGTACCCATAAGCGTACAGCACATACACTACAAGAAACTTTTACAGCAGTTTTCTCTAGGAGGACACCCAGCATATTATGTGTTTGTGTGTGTGTGTGTGTGCGTGTGTGTGTGTGTGTGTGTGTGTGTGTGTGTATGTGTGTGTGTGTCCCATATGATGCAGTGGTATGTGCAGTCGATTTCCAATCGAGAGGTTCCGCGTTCAATTCCCGACGATTATGGTCGCACACGTCTTTCTTCTCTTTCTCATTCTCCTAGCTCTTCTTTCATTCTCCTGGGTGGTTACCAACAGCCAGTGTATGCCGGAGTATGTGGTGTGGCGTGCGTGTAAAAAAATTAAAAAATTAAAAATAGGGATTCACTGGCCAGAAAAACCCACTTCAATCAGCTGTGTGGTGGATACCAGGCTAAAATTAGTGGCGGTCAATTCATCAGCCTTGCAAGCTGTTGAATAGTAATCCCAGCACAAGTTGCTATGTCTAACATAGCTGTTCGCTATCATCGCTTCCGCGATGGGCAGGTCTGAGGGCTGAGGTGTGTGTGTGTGTGTGTGTGCGCGTGCGCGCATGTGTGTGTGTGTGTGTATGTGTGTGTGTGTGTGTGTGTGTGTGTGTGTGTGTGTGTGTGTCCCATGTGGTGCAGTAGTATGTGCAGCGATTTCCAATCGATAGATTGCGGGTTCGATTCCCGACGATTATGGTCACACACGTCTTTCTTCTCTTCTCAGACTCTTCCTGACTTTCCTTTCATTCTCCTGGGTGGTTACCAACAGCCAGTGCATGCCGGAGTATGTGGTGTAATGTGTGTGCGGGAAAAAAATTGAAAAGACCAAAAATAGGGATTCACTGGCCAGAGAAAGTCACTTCAAAATAGCTGTATGGTGTAGACCAGACTGAATAGTGACGGTCAATTCTTCAGCCTTGCAAGCTGTTGAATGGTGCAATCCCAGCACAAGTTGCTATGGCTTCTGCCGTAGCATTGCTATCATCGCCTCCGGCGATGGGCGTCAAAGGTCAAAGGTCAAAGGTGTGTGTGTGTCTGTACATTTGTGGATTTCACGGTGCACCTATGTCTACAGCGCCACCCACGACTGTGCCGAGGACGACTGTACCGAGGACGACTGTACCGAGGACGACTGTACCGAGGACGACTGTACCGAGGACGACTGTACCGAGGACGACTGTACCGAGGACGACTGTACCGAGGACGACTGCACCGAGGACGACTGTACCAAGGACGACTGTACCGAGGACGACTGTACCGAGGACGACTGTACCGAGGACGACTGTACCGAGGACGACTGTACCAAGGACGACTGTACCGAGGACGACTGTGCCGAGGACGACTGTGCCGATGACGACTGTACCAAGGACGACTGTACCGAGGACGCCTGTACCGAGGACGACTGTACTGAGGGGGACTGGACCGAGGAGGACTGCACCTATGACGAAAAGCCCAGCCCCGCCACCGGGTAAGTAGTGGAGTATACCTTCCCTCTTGTCCATATCGTGTAAAAGTTGCAAGCGTGATGTGCGATTTGCAAAAAACACTTGGCGGGAACAAAGTATGAACGACCCAGCCACAGACGCCTGTCCCCTGTGTCTCGTGTACAGAATAGAGAATGAATAGCAGACCAGGAACGTTTCTAGAGTTAGCGATGGATATTTACTCCTTAAAACGCTCTATTTTGTTCCCCATTAGAGATTCAACTTTTGCGAAGGGAAAGGCTAGCCTAAAATCAAATTTTCAGGAGTTGTAGTCCTGCAGTCTTGGTTTGAGTAAGCTGAAACGCTCCCTTTCTCCTCTATTCCCAATCGAACTCGCCACTTCCACCGAAACTGTGTGACCACGCCCTACTAGATGGGGATTTGTATGCAAAATGTCTCCAAAAACGGGATTTCGTTCTTACAAAAGTACGAATGAGCGTGATAGGCGCATATGTTGTACAATGAATCGACTGGTTTTGGTCTAAGAAGGCTACGCTGCAGCGTTGGGCCCTTACTCCCAATCGAATATGGTTGAATAAGCGGTCAGGTGCTCATGCATACACCAGTCACCTGGTCACCGTACCTGCAGGCTACAACTCACAGCCTATTTGGGTGGTTCCCCTGTCGCTCTAGTTGAACCTTTGAACCTTTGAGTTGAACAATGGTGTGAAAATTGTAGCCTGCAGGCACAGTTGATGGAAAAATGACTGAAGTTTTGAGTGCAGTTTTGAATTTTATGGCAAGAAGAATGTCAAAAGGTCAAAAAGGTCTAAAGGTGTGTGTTTATATAACTGTGTGTGTGCGTGTGTGTCTGTATGTGTGTGTGTGTGTGTGTGTGTGTGTGTGTGTGTGTGTGTGTGTGTGTGTGTGCCTGCACATGTATGCATGTCATGTCGTACCTACATGTATGTCAACAGCGCCACCCAAGACTGTACCCAGGAGGACTGTACAGGTTACGACTGTACCCAGGAGGACTGTAGAGGTTACGACTGTACCGATGACCAACAGCCCAACTCTACCACCGGGTACGTAGCGGATAATACTTTCCCTCTTGTCCGTACCGTGTACAAGTTGAAAGTGTGTTTAGTCCAAAAGTTCCCACTTGGCGTGCACGCGCGTGTGTATGCGTGTATGTGTGCATATGTGTGAGTGTGAGTGTGAGTGTGTGTGTGTGTGTGTGTGTGTGTGTGTGTGAGTGTGTGTATGTGTGTGTGTGTGTGTGTGTGTGTGTGTGTGTGTGTGGGTGTGTGTGGGTGTGTGTGTGTGTGTGTGTGTGTGTGTGTGTGTGTGTGTGTGTGTGAGTCACCAAAAAGTACAGATTCACTGGCCAGAAAAAGCCACTTCATAGCTGTGTGGTGTAGACCAGGCTGTTTAGTGGCGGTCAATTCTTCAGCCTTGCAAGCTGTTGAATGGTGCAATCCCAGCACAAGCTGCTATGGCTTCTGCTATAGCATCGCTATCATCGCCTCCGGCGATGGGCGTCCAATGGTCCAATGCTGTGTGTGTATGTGTGCATATGTGTGTGTATGTGTGTGTGTGAGTGTGTGTGTGTGTGTGTGTGTGTGTGTATGTGTGTGTGTGTGTGTGTGTGTGTGTGTGTGTGTGTGTGTGTGTGTGTGTGTGTGTGTGTGTGTGTGTGTTAGGAGAGAAAGAGAGAGAGAGAGAGAGAGAGAGAGAGAGAAAAAGAGAGAGAGAGTGAGAGAGAGGTAGTGGTGATATTGGTTTTAAGAGATGTTTGTTCTCCTGTGCTCGATGCAGTCACGGAGCAAGGGGCAGCAGCGTCATCACCAAAGACGAAATTCATCGTGACCGGCGCAGTGACGGGCTTCGTTGTGCTTGCAATCTGCACTCTCTTCTTCGTTTCCAAGTCAAACAGTATGCGGCGCTATCTTGGAATGAAGGACAAAGTAGAGGTGGACAATGTGAGCATGGGTGTCGTCTCCATGCAAACAATAGTCAACTGAAAGCTGAATCTGCCGAGCGCCCAGTGGTGCGGACTTCAGCTGGACTCTTGTGAAGCCGGTCGTGCAGAAAGCGGTGTATGCAGTGTTCCGCAGAGGGTACTGCAGGTTTGGGCTTTCTCGGCTTGACGAGCTTCTATTTTTTGTTTTGTTTTTTTGTTTTTTGTTTGTTTGTTCATTCCTTGCTACCCATCCCAATGTAGTGATAAATATTGGCTGAGAGAGTATTTAATATCGTAGATTGCAATGTGCCCGTACGATTTTTTTGATCTCGTGCGTGTTTTTGCTTTTTTGTTTCCAACACGCGTTGTTCATTGTTCTACTACTCCGACTTTCTCTTTTCAATGTTCTATGCTATGGTCCGATAGGCAGCAATCTGTGCAAGTATGTCAATATCCTATCCTATTCTCTATGGTACTCTTGATCTCCTTGCGTATGCACACACGCATGAAAGTACATGCACTGTTGTACGTGCACGCCTTTGACCTTTGGCTTTGACACCCACCTCCAGAGGAGATGATTGGCTACTGAGTTGGGCAGAACTTGAGGTGGACGGTTCAAATCGCCACTTCTTCTGAACGCTCTGCCGCATGCGCGCGCGCACACACACACACACACACACACACACACACACACACACACACGCACACACACATACACACACACACACACTTGTACTTGTACTTGCGCTTCTACTAAGTCTTGTACATGCTCACTGCCAAAACTGATCACATAGGTCTCCCCGGGAGAGAGGAGACCCAAAAGGCATTTTGGAAAGATAACAATTGGCTATTGAACCGCCCAACGGCCAACACCCCTGAAATCCCCAAACTTTGGGTGGACTTGGACATGATTCCACTTACGGGCTCACCACACCACCCTGAAATCCCCAAAAACTCTGGGTGGACTTGAAAATGATCCCGCTTATGGGCTCACCACACCTCAGTAAGTGGGTGAGGACAAGGTGCAGAAAAAGGATTGACGGCATCAGGGTATCCGTCCCGGGATCCAACTGCAGTTACTAGTACCCCTGCCCCCAGTGAAGGTAATACTTGCTACTAGTGTGGGTGGCTAAATCAGAGCGGATCGGATATCACAGAATTTCAAGTTGATGTCATTTTGATGATGCAATGCGCACTGTACACGGATTATCAGACGAATCCGGAACCGGTGGTTGACCGAAGCCGGTCGATCCTGTACAAATTATTGCAAAGAAAAACGGGTGATGCGTTGACACCCGTACACATGTTGTAAATCACTGGTGCAAGGAGCATTGCATCATAAATAATAACGTCAACCTGAAATTCTGTCGGGACAGCAGGGTATATGGGAGTTGCACACTCTGGGGGGTTATGTACTCTTGGAGTTACATGTAAGTATGCAGATGAGCCGCCAGTGCAAAGCTGTGCCGCTAGCCAGCGACTCCGCCAGAGCATCTCACCTGATGATGTACAATAGTAGTCGCTTATTATCTCAGGGGCTCTACTCATGTGTGTAGGGCACCCTGCTAGCTCTTTAGAGCATGCACAGTACAGCATTACCGCAGAGTCCATAATCTTACAACCTGGGTTACTGCACTGTGTGCAGCAGCCATCGCATCTTGGATGCATACAATCATGTACAATTGTACATGCATGCATGCCAGCAAGCGGCCGGAGTGGGGAAAGTCATGTCAGCCTTATCATCCAACAGCCGATTTGTCCTGAAATCCTCAGACACTGGGTGGACTTGGAAATGATGCCACTTGTGGTCTCACCACACTGCACTGGATAAGGATCGAAGGTGTCAAGGGTATCCGTGACGGGATCCAGTTGCACCTACCATGCATACCCCAGTGAAAAAGAGTCGGTTAAAAGACACACAAACACAATACAGAACGCATCTATGCACCCCTCCCCCCCCCCCCCCCCCACACACACACAAGCAGATGCACATGCAGATGCACACACAGATGTACACACACACAGATGCGCAGGGACAGTTGATCACACACACACACACACACAGACACAGACACACACACACACACAGACACACACATGCATACACAAACACACACGCACGCACGCACAGACGGGAAGAGCAGGTGGTCACAATTGTAAAAAATTGAAGTAGATTCTCGACGGAGCACATGCTCGGACACAAGAACTAAAAAATGTGTTGCGACATGTACACGCGAAAACCCAGCCCGGACATGTACCCGCACATGCCTGCTTGATGAATGAGCGTGTCTTAGTGGATACGGTAAAGATGCAGAATACTCTTATCACGCAGTCGTATGCGTGCATGATATTATGTGGGACAACACCATCGAGACTACCAAGGTGGAAACTCAAATGGAAAGTTGCGTTGCTGTGGACAGCGCTAAATCTCAGCTCGGACCAATGAATAAAGCGGGGAGGGGTAGCGGTCGCCACACTGGCGTTCATGGGAGATTAAAAAAAAGAAAAAAAGAAAAGAAAAAAGGAAGTAAACAGCAGATCTGTCCGAGGCCACGCATTTGTTTCGACAACACACGTAGTGCGAGTATGCTGGTCTGGTCTCGTGGGATGCGTACCCACAGTTCAGCCAGGGTCCAATCGCCCATGGGAAAGAACATATCAGAGCATCAGAGGAGAGACGGGGACGGTATATCAGCCGTGACGCTCGTCGGACCAGGGGACTGGACCACCCACCCGCTCTCACTGCCAGCAGAGAGTGCGGGTGCCACAAGGGTCCAGCGGGCAGAGCAGCGCATACACGTAACAGTAGGTGCAGTGTTTCGGTAAGCATCTGAAGGCCGTGTGTGCGGGCACTGCTCAGTATCTAGGTACGCACACACACACACACACACACACACACACACACACACACACACACACACACACACACACAAACGTGCGCGCATGCACGCATACACACACACACACAAACAGGACATCCTGTGGCGTGCGTCGACGGATGGGAGATGCCTACCTGGTGTCCGTGCTCAGGCGGGTGCTGGTGCGTTGGCAACAGAGATGGCAGAGATGGCTGAAATCAGCTGGGGCTCGGAAAATTCATCTCCGGTAACAATTCCTGAGGGTGCAGTTGTAATGCTGGCCATACTGGTAATGTATTCTTGGTAGGGGATTAGAGTTCAGTTTTTAGACGCTTGTCGTCACTGAATTGCAGAACGGGCAAAAGCGAATCCCATCGCAATCCCCGCACATGGGTTTGTTTCTCAACAGAAGCAGCGGAGCTAACTTGTGTCTACCCTGGTGACCCGCTGGGTTCCAGGTGCGTACTTAACTCGTCCCCAGTTCTGCGTCGTTGTTCCACGAGATACGCCTCGACCGCGATGAAGTCGGACACGGTCTGAGTGAGATCGTCATAGGAGCACGAGCCGCGTGCATGCGCCCGTGTGAACTCACCCTTGCGTTTCTGCAGGTCGACGATGATGTCGGACCCGCCAACGTCCATTGACAAGCATGTGCCGCCACAGTCCAGAATGGGAAGCAGCTCTTGCCAGAAGCCGAGAGAGGATACCTGGCGTACAGGCGAGTACTTCACGATGCAATGGCACAATCCTCCCGTTAGCCGCCCTGATGAGCTGGAAGTCCCGACGCCATGCGGAGCCTCCATGGTCATTGCCGACACAGACAGCTTCACGCTCGACGCATTCTGTGAGCCGATGTCAAACGTAACGTCGTACAGCTTTGCGCCCGTCTCCTTCTTTAACGTCCGCAGCATGAACAGCTTGAACGCCATCAGGCGCTTGATGTACGCGTCGCGGTCCTCGGGACGCGAGTTTGACATCACCTCGGCCTCGCTGGTCGGTCGCATGGCAAGCTGTATCAGGTTACCAGTCTCCAGCAGAATGTTGGGATCCAGTTTGTGGATGGCGAACAGCACGTTGAGCGTTGCCTTGACGTTCTCGAGAGTGACGCACGGCCGGAGGTCGTTCGTGTAAACGTTGATCTGCCACCAGAGCAGGTCCTTCAGGGACATGGCGATATCATCGCGCTGCAGGCCGATAGCTTCCACCGGATAGCCGAACAGCAGGTGAAAATACTCGCCGTGCAAGTGCTTCATCGGCAGCTGACCGCTATCCAGATGCGACTGGTGGATGGCCAGGCCGGGGCACTTCGTGCGCTGCAGCAGATACGCCACGCGGAACGGGTCCGGCCGGTTGGCGTCGCGCAGCACCTTGCCAACAAGCACTGCCGCTTCCCACATGGACATGGGCCGGCAGAACTGCTGGCCGTGGCGCCGCATCTTGCGCTGCACCGCCAGGCGCACGTTCAGCACGCTGTCCTTGACGGACGAGTCGGCCGCGCTCGCCATGATGAAGTTGACGAAGTAGTCGCGGTACGCCTCGCGCACCGTCCTGATACTGATCAGGAAGGATGTGATCTCAGGATTCCCACTACACACAGCTATGGCCAGCGGCGTGACGTTCGAGTCCTTGGCATGCTCGTTCGGATCAATGCCTGCTTCCACCAGCATTCTGACTGCGTCCACATTGCCACACTCCGTGGCTACATGAATAAGGCCCCAACCAAGGTCATCAACAATTTTCCGATTACGACGATGCATGATCCCCTTGGTGCTCTCCAGGAATGCACTGAGACCGTCCACATTGTTTTCCCGAACTGATTCGAATACGCAGGATACGGAGGCCTTTGAACCCGATGCCTTCACGCCTTTGTGGGATTTCCGACGCTTCAAGGAAAATTTCCGCCGATTGCTTTTAGGAACGACAAGATGTTCGCAGTCTACCTCCTCTTTGCTAATGGATCCGCTTGCAGTTCTCTGAGTAAGACTTGCGCGTCTCACGAGCTTCAAAACACTGTCCATTTTATCTGGCCACCACTGGCGGCGAGGCCAGCGCTGAAGTTCTACCCAAAGCTTCCTTCCCTCATCACTATCCACCAACACACATGCAAAATCGAGAAGCTGTTCTCCTCGTACAGCATGTACAATACCAAAGCCAACAACTGACCACATGCGATGTGATGTGGTCTGCATGGCGTACATGCCTTTCCCTGCACACATGACCATGATCATGAAAAATCGTGCTCGATCGAATGATCAAGAAGACGCGTGCTAAATCCTCGATTTCTTCTTTTGGCACTTTTAACCCATGCGTTTTGCCTCCTAAGTAATAGTTTCGATCTTTGTACACTGCACCGAGTACTCCGAGTCTGCACCGGCCGGTACTCCCAGACAGGAGTTTTGTACTCTCGTTTGTACCATAGTTCATGAAGAAACCTTCATCTATTTTTAAACTTTCTGATGAGGTGAGAGAAAACGACTATGCTGCTCGATCGAACAGGCGGATGTACATCCGCCTGTTCGATCGAGCAGCATAGTCGTAGATCTACTCATGAGCTGATCAGCATGGCACTGTACTGCATGCTGAATAGAATGCATGCTTGCTGAGCAGTGAACACGCACTGCATGCATGCTGACAAACATGTGCATGTAATAAAGTTAGTACCCCCTGTGGTGACCAGGGAGTCGCAAAATATATAATTATACGACTCCCTGGTGGTGACTCTGTGTGCCATACTACACAAAAGTCATGCAAGACCCTGGCTGAGCAATGCATTAAAAATACCAGTTTGAGGATCGTTGTCAGCTCAGGCCGTCAAAGCCTAACAATCATGTCGTTGCAGAAGGGCGTTTCTTACGTTGGACGGTTGGTGCTAGTTGGATCCTTCCCCTTTCGAGAATAACTCGTGAAGGAGCTCGCATTGAACAAAAATCTCTCGTCTCAACAAGGAATTTGTT
>NC_088648.1:15865500-15883000 GCF_964019385.1 Sycon ciliatum | reverse complement strand
TTATATGACTGCCAGTGTGTGGCATGTACTGTGCTGTCCACCAGGCATCTGTACGCGTCACAATACCCATCAGTAGATAAGTGCATGGGCAAATACACACGTATACACATGTACCGCTCACTCACGTGCGCGCACGCATGCACCTACACAGACACACACGTACGCACACACATACACACATGCGTCGCGTGTGTATGCGCACGCCTGTGCGTGCCTACACCCAGCACCCACCGGCCAGAGGTTAAACTTACTTCATAGTGATGTGCAGCAGAAAGTAGAACAGGAGAAAGACGACCATGATCAGCTCCTTGTCCTCCGTACGGCGTGGCTGCGACAATACCACTGCAATGGCGATGCGACGCACGAGATTCACCGTGGCCCACCACTGCCTGTCGACGCGGTACATGCAGCTGGCCTGGTCGATGAACCCCTTGAGGAACACCTTGCGCTTGGCGTGCGGCACCAGCAGCAGGATGGGCGGCGGCAGAATGATGAGCGCGATGATCAGCGCGGCTGCGACGGCGTACGGTATATGCGCGCCACGGTAGCACTGCACCGAGCCGTCCATGGCCAACACCAGCTTGCCGTCGAGCGTCGTGCAGCTGAGCACACTGATCGAGGTGAACGTCAGCATTGTGTAGCTGTAGACCAGGCCGAACCACATGACGCGCACCAGCTGCATGTGATTCTGCTGACGCTGCAGCAGCGCACCGCCGCGGCGGTACGAGCCCACCAGTCGCAAGAGGCACACAGATACGAGGAGCACGGCCGGCTGGATGAGCAGCACGAACGTGGCCTGGAGACGTGTGAGGCTGGGCACGGTGCACAGGTGACCTAGGCCGAAGGTCTGTAGCGACGGCATGAGACCAAAGTCGTCCGTCAGGTTGTAGGTTGCAGATGGCATGACCTGAAGAAGAAGAGAGAGAGAGAGAGAGAGAGAGAGAGAGAGTGAGAAAGAGAAGAAAGAGGGAGATAGATAGATAGAGAGAGAGAGAGAGAGAGAGAGAGAGAGAGAAGAAAGAGAGAGAGAGAGAGAGAGAGAGAGAAGAAAGAGGGAGATAGAGATTCAATGATGGGTAGACAAAGAAGGGGAAGGACAACTTATTAGAAAAAGTTCACAGTTCGTGCGGAGACTCGATTGAACTGAGTTTCCGAATCTGTTGGAATGGCATCGCCCTCGGCCTCAAGGATCAAGGCACATATACCTAAATAAATACATGTAAATAAAAATCAATTCAGCGGGTTCGCGTACCGGGCAGGTCAAGAACAAGGAGCCGTACAACTCCCTGGTCAAGAACCACCTTTCCGCTTCCGTGGGACGCCACCACCCCTTGATCAGGCGTCAGATGCGGCTCCTAAACGGTGGGGGAGGATAGATCAGATTCACCAACCAGAGGCCGAATGCCTAAATCCCATTTGCCACATCCATGTATTACTCATGCCAGGCCACGAGTTCCCAATTAACTGTGGGTCGCAGCACAGTTGGAAAAAATCATTCCGCTTCCAAGCAAGACTTGAACCTGGTGCCTCTCGCTTCTCAATCATGGTCTTAGACCAACCCACTGTGCCTGCCTGCACAGACACCTAGAACGAGGGAAATCCGGACAGACCAGGAAAGTAAGAGGGAGGCGTGCACGTGTATGTGTGTGTGTGTTTTGTGTGTGTGTGTGTGTGTGTGTGTGTGAGTTGCTGCCGATGGTTCCGTAGTAAGGGTGGGCTTGCAGTTCATCGCTGCCAGCCTGCACTCCCTGAACATGCAGATACGGCATTGACGGCGTCTCTCGCTAGTTGCTGCTTCCAGCATTGTCAACGCTGCAATCGCTGCTTCAAGTCCCGGGCTGGTTTTAACCGCCATAACTGCAACCGTGGAAAACGTCTTGCTGCAGCCGATAGGGAATCACTGCCGCTGATCTGCATGCATTGCCCGAAACGTTTCCGACGACAGCAAGATTTGACGAGGCACCAGAAGTCCTGCCAATGACGGTGCACTCCAAACTCTGGCCCCCTCCGGGGGTGACATTGCCCAATGGGCAGTCATGCTATAGTAGTAGTAGTGTGTGTGTGTGTGTGTGCCATCATCGCTTCCGCGATGGGCATGTCTGAGGTTTGAGGAAGTGTGTGTGCGTGTGTGTGTGTATGTATGTGTGTGTGTTGTTGTTGTTGTTGTTGTTTCTTTATTTTACTTCACCATATGAACAGGCAAGACTGCCTTCTCACCGGGGCTATTGGCCCACGGCTCTCACAATATGATAAAAATAGAATAATGTGTGTGTGTGTGTGTGTGTGTGTATGACGGTGTGTGTGTGTGTGTGTGTGTGTGTGTATGACGGTGTGTGTGTGTGTGTGCGTGTGCGTGTGCGTTCATCTAATCAGCTTAGGGATGCAGCTCACCTGGTAAAAGAAGAAGAAGGTGTCCAGGATGGGTGACATTCCCATGTTGAAATAGAACATGATGAGGAATGCCAGCAGGGTCAGCACCACGATGAGTGTGATGTAGATGTATAGTGATATGCTGGCGGAGACGCAGGAAGAGCAACGCTGCACGGTACACGTGACAGGTTCACGGGCAAGTTGTCAAGAATTCCCGCACGTGCCATCCTAATTCCCCCTTGTTAAAACTCAGCATTAGAGACTGGTGCAAGTCAAACCCAAACAGGTACTGCCAACTGCTTAGGTTCCAACATCATGGTTTTATGCAATTGATGATATGCCAAATAACGTGCAACTAGACTTGAGAGGGCATTGCAGAGTAGTTGCATACAAAGTTCAAAGTTGTACGGTTACCTGCGACTTCTGCTCCTGCAGAGTTCAGGGCCTACCATGTACACATTGTAGTATAATTTGTATGCAACTTGTGTGCGATGCCCTCTCAAGTCTAGTTGCACGTTATTTGGCATATCATCTATTGGCTTTGTGAAAGGACCCGTTTCCTAATTTCGCCTGGTAGAAGCATTAGAGACTGTTGCAATTCAAACCCAGATAGGCACTGTTGACTGCCTTGGTTCCTACGTCCTGGCTTTATGCAATTGGCTTTGTGAATAGACCCACTCTCCAGTGTGAATAGCCCCATAATCACGCGGTTAACTTTTGCAAGTAAAGCTACCGGTAATTGATTTCGTTGGGGAATACAGCGGCGGTTCAGAATTGTCTCCTTCCAGATTACTGACAAATGGAGGTCAACACAAACCGAACATCACATGGTCTATTTGAAATACATGCAGTATGTATGTTGTAGGTAGATGCAGCTCTATTAATTTAAACTTTATGCTCACCAGTGATGCAATCTTCAGGGAGAGTCCAGTTGCGCACTTCCCACACAGGGGTCCTGTGTGCCCCAGACGACAGCTTTCTCCGGGCGATGAGCTCAGTCGCCATTGCTCCGCCCGGCATGACTTGTGTAGGCACTGGGCAACCCCGAACCGGTGGCTGAAGAAGACCGTGGCCAAAGTGCTCCAAGCCCGCCGATCCTTTCCCAGGGGAATCTTATACACGCGGGTGTTTGTGATGGCCATGGCCGTCGGGTCCTTGAAGCTGTCTTCCGTGACAAATGTCGTGTTGATGTTTCCGGCCCAAAATCCAGCTGAAATGTCCAGTGATCGACCCCTGCGCTCACTGATCACTCCCGGCTGGCTCGATCGAGCGCAGACAGATATTTCCTGCGTGCGGTCATATACAGAGAAGGGACAGATCCGTTTCAGGTACGAACACCATGGCAAGTGAACAAGGATTGCATGCAGATACACGTGGAGAACATTGCACACGGACTGAGATGGGGGGGGGGCTACTATTCCCAAACTTCTCATACAGGTGATAGCACTGTTTCCTTCTTGTCCCCAGGACAAATTTATAGTAAAGAAAAAGGACCAAGAAACCACAAGTTACGCTATAATGTCCACTAACACCACCAGTTACTAAACAATCAGCTCCATTTTTGTCCTCAGGATATTAAATTTATTCATCCAGCAAGCAACCGTACTGCCCACCGTTCCCATATTTCATAACTACATCAAGTCCCTGACCATATACATGGCGTGGTGGCGTCCCAGGGGGAGCGGGTAGGCAGTCATTGACCAGCCATGTATATAGATCAGGTAAGAACATTTGAACTAGAACTTACAAATTGTTGCTCTCAAACATGTGGATCTATAGCTAACAGAAAAGTTGATCACCAGTGCAGGCTGGAGAAAGGTATTGGCCAGGATTACCCACACAGATACATGTAGTTTGGTGGAGCATTTATCATCCTGAGACATGCACAGTGAGTTGGTATAAGACCATTGTTGAGAAACAAGAGATACCAGGTTGAAGTCCTACTTGGAAGCAGAAGGATTGTTGTCCAGCCAATCTGCGACCCCCAGTGAATTGGGAACTTGTGGCCTGGCACGAGGAAAACATGGATGTGACAAATGGGATTTCGGCATTTTGCCTCTGGTCCGCGGATCTGATCTATCCTCCCCCACCGTTTAGGAGCCGCGTCATCCGACGCCTGATCATGGAGTGGTGGCATTCCACGGAAGGGGGAAGGTGGTTCTTGACCCGCCCTGTACACAAACGTGGTGATTGCCCTATCAAACATTTAATAATAATAAAAATAATAAACCTGTGCAATTGTTTTTGAATTTATCATCTACTAACCTTGCCGCTCGGCAGTTTCTTTTTCACCATCGCAAAGCCCAAGTGACAGGGACGCAAGCGCAATGGAATGGCGATGGTTAGGCTGCGGTCGCTCCAGCCAGACTTGCCGCTCGCGATGACCGTGACCGCTAGTCTACCAAACGTATGCGGTTCACCCGCCACCGCAAAGCCTGTCAGAGGTCTATTGCTGAGGTAGGACAGCTCGTCCACCGCTTCGTACTGCACTGCTGAAGCGCCACCGGATATGGAGAGAAGAGTGAGATCGCCAAACATTGAAAAGTCTATATGGCCGAAAGCCTGAAGCAGAAAGTAAGTGGAGGTGGAGGATCAAAAACACAGATGGATACTGGGAGACAGACACAAGTACTTCGAAGTAGATATAGAGACAAGTTGTCCACAGTTACTCATTATTGTTTTCTGATGATCGCTTAGTGCGATGAAACTCGGAGATAAAACACTTTTTTCATCCTCTTGTTATTGTTTTAGCTAGATGGATAGATAGATACCAGCTTCAGAATAAGAAGCACACACAACAAAAAGAGATAGATAGATAGATAGATAGAGAGAGAGAGGCAGAGAGAGAGAGACACGGAGAGACACGGAGAGAGAGACAGAGAGAGAGAGAGAGAGAGAGAGAGAGAGAGAGAGAGAGAGAGAGAGAGAGAGAGAGAGAGAGAGAGAGAGAGAGAGAGAGAGAGAGAGAGAGAGAGAGAGAGAGAGAGAGAGAGAGAGCCAGAGCCAGGGCCAGAGAGAAAGAGAGAGGGAGGGAGAGAGCCAGAGAGAGAGAGAGACACACACAGAGAAAGAGAGACAGAGACAGAGAGAGAGAGATAGATAGAGAGGTAGATAGAGAGAGACAGAGAAAAAAAGAGGGACAGGCAGGCAGACAGGAACACAGACAGACAGACAGACAGAGAGGTAAGGAGATAAGAGAGAGGAGAGAAATACAAGTAGGAGATAGGAGAGAAAGAGAGAGAGAGAGAGAGGGGGGGACCGAAACAGAGAACAGTGAAGAGAGAGAGAGAGAGAAGGGACCTTTCGCATTTGCTACGAATCGAATGCGAAACGATAGTTTGATTCGGCTCGTAATCGTGTCGTTGAAAACAGATTCAGGTTTCGCAAGTCGTCATGCAAATGTGCATATATATATATATTTTTTTTTTGAAAAACCACAAACCTTCAGACATGTGAATGTGCACATGATATACAGTGTACATACGTATGTATCGAGAAGGCAGCACGGAAACGGCAGTGGTGGTGAGGCCTGGGCAGCTCGTCCGACCGTGGGTCTCGGAGTCAACACTGGGCAGACGCACCGGGGGTGGGGGGTGGTAGCTTAGGAGATAAGGGATGGAGCCAGCATGATCATAGTATGTAATGCATATGCAGAAGTAATAAGGATGTTAATCTTAAAACAATAGTGCGGTCGACCTGCACAGAGGAAAGGCATCATGGACATGATCTACGTGTATAATATAATAATTAAAAGTGAGCTAGGGCACATCATACACACATATGCGCATGTTCAAATAGGAGATCAACCTGATAGGCGTACGCCGGCGTTGGGTAATCTTGAGATAAAGATATTAATACTATTGAAGAGATTATTATCATACGCTCACATAAGCACCACATACCAACCATGCGCACCCACCCACCCACCCACCCACACACACACCCACACACACACCCACACACACACACACCAACACACACACACACACACACACACACACACACACGCGCGTGCGCACACACACACACACATGCTCGCACGCACACACACATACACACACACACACACACACACATGGCAACTACGAATACGGCCGGTAGCTTGGCGGACGGGTGTTTATAGGGTATTCACACGACGTGAAAATGAACGAAAACACCCTCAAGTGCTCTTGCTGTTTTTACACGCCCGCAAAGCACAAACGTCGGCCTTGCACCCTCGATCAAGTTTATCAAGATTTTGCACGCGCTAGGGTCACACGAGTAAAAAGAGTACCACACACGTGAGTTTGCCCGTCGTGTGAATCCCCTATTACACTCACACGTGCATAGATCATGGAATCAAGGGAAAACATGTGTACCTATCAAAACATGTGCACCTGGCCAAATAAATGTGTACCTGACGGATTCGGAGCGCACCACGAATGAAGAGGCTTCCATTCGTGAAAACGACCTCTAACCAGGGACTCTGACGAATCCTCAAACCCAGGTGACGAATCAGCATTCGTTTCGTTTCCGTACTCGTGGTGCGAAAGGTCCCTAGAGAGAGAGAGGGGGGGGGGGGGGTGACCGAAACAGAGAATAGGGAAGAGAGACAGTGAAAGGGTATTAATGTCTTACGGGTGTTGCTGTTAACCTGGATACCCGCAACTTGAGTGGCAGGGAACGCTTCGACAGACCATCGTCCAGGATATCAAGTTGAAGAGTGATATGTTCGCCCGGTGCTGGCATCAACATGATGCTACCCCTGACATCATCAACAGTGCTGTAAGACGAGCAGTAGATCAGACTCCGTGCTAGGTAGGCCCATGGTGTGTAGACGAATGGCAACCCGATAACGGCATTGCTCAGGCTCATGTCAGGCTTACCGCGTTGCTGATGACCCTTGCCGATTGATTCAGCTACGCTCTCAAGGGTCTCGTCTCTGATTTGTGAGCCACTGCATCTGTATGGTGTCATGAAAAGTCAGAACATTAATATTTGATTTTGAAACTCGGATGTTGAGCCAATAATAAAATTCACAAAAAGTAAAAAGAACTTAGAAGTTGCGACTTCGGCGGTAATAGTCTTGAAGTTGATTGTCCCAACTAGAAACACACGCTTCTTGCCGAACTTGACACTTGACTGACTCACGACTGCCATCCGGAGCACACGAGGAGCACGTCCCACCTTCCACTCGGCAAACCTGCAAGAAAGCACCACTCCCTGCTCAATACACAGTGTTTCGGGGAATTCACCCCTCATCAGTTGAGCTTGAGTAGGCTGAGGAAGATTGTGCCTGAAAAGCACCCCTTATATAGTGATGAGGGGTGAATTCCCCGAAACACTGTGTATTGAGCACGGAGTGGTGCTTTCTTGCAGGTTTGCCGAGTGGAAGGCGGGACGTGCTCCTCGTGTTCTCCGGATGGCAGTCGTGAGTCAGTCAAGTGTAAAGTTCGGCAAGAAGCGTGTGTTCCTTGTTGGAACAATCAACTTCAAAAACGTAAAAAGGACCAAGGAACTACAAGTTACACTTAAATGTCCACTAACACCACCAGTTACTAAACAATCAGCTCATGCGATAACATTGCACGACAATGACCGACGATGCTGATGTTCTACAACTACTGAACTGGCTAAGAGCTTTAGCACATCTTAGATGCGCACTCCAACAGCCTTCCAACGTCAGCACCGCCGGCCAGTGTCGTGCAATGTTATCGCATGAGCTGATTGTTTAGTAACTGGTGGTATCAGTGGACATTATAGCGTAACTTGTAGTTCCTTGGTCCTTTTTACTTTTTATAAATTAATCCTTGGCTCTGCATCCAAGTCTAATATTAAAATGTAGAAAGGAAACGGACATATGGATACAAATTAAGAATAACTGGCCACCACTGTAACTACGAAGTAGATACTATATACATGTACAGTCAGAAAGTGCATAAACTAGGCACAAAACTGACAGAGTACTGAGACATTCGACGACCTGACAAGTAGCTTCAGCACATCTCTGTAGTGCTAACCAACAGCCTTCCAACTCGGAAGATTCAAGGTTAAGGAGAGACCAACGAAGGGAAAGTAAGCGCAAGGAAAAACGCACAAGCTACAGGCCCATGGGAACAGAGAATGTTGATTGTAACTGGACGATGACGAGACCAGTAAGATACTTGACAAAGCGGTCTAACTACAATTCGAAGCAGCAAAGCAACACACCACCCAACTTGGGTGGCTCAGGAAATTAATATCAATAATAAGTACAGAAGGGAGAAGCTTTGTGAAACGATTTGTACAAAACCCAACGCCAAACTCCTGCAGTACTCTTCATGCATGACATTGTGATGGACTAGTTGACTACAAAACAAGTAGTTTCACACGACGTACGTTTCGCCGTCTGGTTGGTTCGTGACGGCTCATCAGGTTTGCAAATTGTTTTCGCAAATTGAAAATGTCCCTTTCCTTTCTACATACATAAAAAAATAACTACGAAAGTGGTGGACATCACGCAACTGCATCATAAAGAAAAAGGGGTTTGTCAACTGACAACCGCTCTATAGCAATTGAATAGAGCGGTTGTCAGTTGAAAAACCCCTTTACTTGTCCTTATTAATATTTTAAATATATTAACATTTTTAAGACTCGGGCGGGAGCCAAGGATTAGTTTATACGAAGAAAAGAGGGCCAAAGAGCTACAAGTTACGCTATAATATCCACTAACACCACCAATTACTTTACAATCAGTGGAGTGGGCATTCGAGATGTGCTAGAGCTGATTGCCAGTTAGGTGTAGAACGTCAGTACCGCTGGTCAGTGTCGTGCAACGTTATCCCATGAGCTGATTGTAAACTCGATGTCCCCCCCCCCCCCCCAGCCTCTGAAATATTTCTCTCCTATTGTTTGCCCCTCAGTATCAGAGCTCTCATTGTCCATCTCAGACCAGATTCCACCTACCCCTTCCCCATCATCAAATATTTTCTGCTTTTAAACCCCCTCGTGCGTCTTGGCACCTTCATTCACTTCCTTGTTATTGAGGACCTCGGCTCGTTTGATCACTGCGAATTAAAATAAAATCAAACAACAACAAAGTAACTGGTGGTGTTAGTGGATATTGTAGCATAACTTGTAGCTCTTTGGTCCTCTTTTTTTCTTATGAAATAATATTTTCTTCTTGTTTAGTGCTTACTGATTGCTGCTGTTCCTAACTATAGTTAAATGAAGTGGTTTACTGCTAACAGTTAGTCCTGGACTGCAAGTACTAGTGTACAGTCAGTAGGGAGGTTTAGTCCCACGTAATCCGTGGGTACTTTACGTGTGTGTACCACGTGATACTCAGTGACCCACGTACAGACGTTTTCTGATTCACGACATACCGTGTATGGAGGCTCACCCACGTTCCGCCAAAACGTGGGTGAAAATCAGAATGGAGCGCATTGTGCGAGCTGTGAGGGTGCTCAGCTGAAGAAGTTTCCGAAGCACGAAATCAAAATATTGGATGAGCTTGGTAGGCCCGGGTAGCTTCGTCTTTGACCAGGTTTGGGCCTTTCGCTTTATGCTTTTGTTTGTTCCGTGTGACTAAACACAACATTGCAACGTGGGTGCCCTTCATCCACTTTACGTGGATCACCCACGTACGCGTTTCCGTTACGTGGGAACTAAACCTCCCTAGTTGCCAAAGTTTGTGCCGTACATGACTCTGGCTCCGACACAGTTTTGATCCCAGCATCCTCTCGCTCCTTCTTGCAAGTATTCTCACAAACTACAGCATACGCTAGTGCAATACCAGCCTTTTACATGAGCGTGTCTTGTGGTGAACTTCCAGCCTGACACTTCCTCAGTACTTACCCAAGCTCACTGCACAGCTGGTGCAAGTGATGGCGCTTGCACTGCTCCAGAACGTACACCGAGCCGTCGATGACTTTCATGCACTGCGACGAAGCCGCCTTGAACAGCATCCACCTCGGCTCTGTTGTGACGAGCTGGTCGACGGAGCCGAGAGAGTCGAAAGCCACGACGTATTTCCCGTTCTTGGTGCACAGCGCATAGCTGGACGTCGACGCATTGTCCTGTTTTGAGCTTGCCGTGTTAACTAGACCATGCATGCTGTACATGCTGCAGATATTACTCGTATTACGGATAGCCGTATGGAGGGGGCTGCTTGGAAGAAATGTGTATGTCGGCGATTGCTGCCCAACACAGGTCCGCTCTCCCCTGGGTAGGTTGGCGAGAGTTGATCTTTCTGCGTCCTGAAACACAGCAAAGTGATGCGGTTCTGTTGTGGTCAACCACACGGAGAACAAAGTTAGACATCTGGATGGCAAAACAAGCTGTTGCCGGAACCTGGAATTTCACGATGAATTCGAACGTAGCTCCGTGGTGGGAAACTGGAGTCACAATAAAAAGCCGACCTCTCTGTTTCCAAGGAAGCCCTGCTCAGTGTGGTGGCATTGAGTATGGTGTAGCACTGTGAAAATGATTTTTTTACGGTGAAAACGATAGTTTTACTGTGGACTACAGTACAGTCAGCCCTGGGAATACCGACCCTCGATTACGCATGAATAAAGTGTGGTTATTCGCGAGCTGTCGTTGTGATTATGGGAGGTTGAAAGTATGCAGATCAATGGACATTATAGGTCTGGCTCTTGTGGCGTTAATTGCGAGTTTCTGTTATGCTCCAGGTCCCCATTCACGAGTTTTACGGTTCTTACAGCTCACCAGATCGGCAGAGTCATCAATGCCCCACCATCACTGCTGCGTCTCGGTGCAGCGCCTGCTCATTAGTTGTCACGTTTGTCCTAGTCTCTGTACCATTGTCTTTCCTTATTCTTTTCGAGCTGGTTATGTGAACATAGGAAAAAAACCCAGGAACTGTAGATACACACATTTTCGATGCATTCAACTTTCCGGCTCCCATTTCAGCCTGTACAATGACCAGAAGGCCTCAAAGTATACAATCAAAAATTGCCAAGATGTTGTTCAAGAGGGTAGTGGCGTTCCTGGGGATGCAGAAATCTCTGCATTTAGCCGAGTCTCAAACGAACCGTGACTTTTTTGACTTTTTATTCAAGAGCCTGAAGCATGTCCTTGTTCTCAGCACTGTATTATAAAAACACAAGAATGTGGGTTTCTAGAAGAAGCGTCCTGGGGAGGAGAAAGTACAGCTTACCATACCACCATACCCTGAACTCGGCGAGTGATCCGAGTAGAGACTTTCATGCAGCGTGGAGTATGTGTCGTCGATGACCACCTGCAAGCCACGCAATGACTCATATGTGCGTGGTGTGCTGCTGTTCGACGATTCAGCTCTGAAGTCTGCCACCTAAATATGGCAAAGGAGAGGGGACACATACCGCAGTGACTTGTTTTAAAGCCTGTCTCATAATTATTATAGAAGCCTGTTCTGAATAGAAGCCTGATTTTCTAGATACACTGTCGGCACATAAGCCTGGTTTTCGTGTTGACATACATAGAAATACCTGTCTTGTATAGTAGCCAGTCGCATGTAGAAGCCTGCAAAATTTCCCCAGAAAAGTCACAATATTATAAGCTGCGGCTTATAACATGACTTTACGGTAGATACAAATAGAGTAACACCTGATTTAAGCGACCACCCCGCGGTGCAAGCCAAAGCGGTCGCTAAAGCCAGGTGGTCTTTAGAACCAGGTTCCATACATTCGTGGCATATCGGATCGTGTACGTACATGTGCATGATTGTCCTTCATGCACTTGCTTCAGAGCACACCTCAACCCCGTTGCAGTCAGCCCTGCCAGCCTAGATGGCACTTTTGGCTGGTTTTGGTCGCTGTGTGCAGGTACAATATGGCAATTGGTACACAAAAATTCGGTCGCTGGTCGCGCAAGGCAGGTGGTCGCTGTATCCAGTGCATTTTCTGTGTAGAACTGTGCGTGCATGGAAAAACGGCCGTTAAAAGTAGGTGGTCCCTAAAACCAGAGGTCGCTTACACCAGGTTTTACTGTATATGAAGAATCGCATTTAAAGTTCCCAGTAAAAAGGCAACATTGCCTGTTGGAAAATCCCTAACAAATTTAGAAAAGTAGAAAGGAAAAGGACATATGGAAACGAGTTATGACTATCCACCACTGTAACTAGATACTATATACAGTCAGAAAGTGCAACAACTAGGCACAAAACTGACAGAGTAATGAGACATTCGACGTCCTGACACCTAGCTTCAACACATGTCCGTAGCGCTAACCGACACAACTCGTTTCCATATGTCCTTTTCCTTTCTACTTCTATTATTGGCTCAATACCCGAGTTTTAAAATAAGAAAGAATAAATAATAATAATAACGTTATCGTGAACCCGATTTGAGATGTCTATGTAAAGATGCGCATATATCGATGCATGTTCTTTCCATTGCACAAACATCGTTAAACTTTCTGCACGTTATCATGCCAAAGTTAAAAATCGTTAAACTTTCTGCACGTTATCATGGCAAAGTTAAAAAAATCGTTAAACTTTCTGGTTTTACAGTCCTACTTTGGCCTTTGGCCTCTGGTTGGTGGATCTGATCTATCTTCCCCACCATTTAGGAGCCGCATCTGACGCCTGATCATGGGGTGGTGGCGTCCCACGGAAGCGGAAAGGTGGTTATTGACCAGGGAGTTGTACGACTCCTTGTTCTTGACCTTCCCCCTACGTCGAATTTTTTTTCTTCATATCCTGTGTCTCCGCAGCTTGAGCCATGCAACACATGAGCATGTGACCACATCCTGACCACTCCCACCCTTTCTAGCTCCTCTTGCGCTTTGCTGCAGCTACCCTGTTCCAGTAGTGGTACCCACATATTGATTTGATGATTATTTTGATTTCAAACTTCACATTTTAAAATCATTCCTGCTCTGGTCCTTGTCTGAAAAGTGGCGAAACGAATCTTCCCAAATTGTACAATATACTGTTGAGATACCGAATTCAAGTAAATCAATACCAAATACCAATACTAACCTGCTTCAGAACTTGTTGTCGCCGACGCGGATACCTGGGAAAGGCCAGCGTGTAGAGGCCAGATAGCACCCCATCGTACACAATGCGGCCACGATCGGCAATGAAGGGGACGTACTGCTGTGCACTCGGCGTTCTCATAGAGCTGAAACAAACAGCCAAGAAACAACAGACACAGTACTTTCAGCCTTGCGAGCCACGACCCTCGATTGGTCAACACGAGAAAAGTGTTGTTATTCGAGAGGTTGAAAGTACACGAGTACCCAAGTGGTCTCTTGGCCTGAAGACAGTGTTGTTATTCGCGATGTTACAAGTATGCAGTCAAGTGGTCTCTTGGCCTGAAGACAGTGTTGCTATCCGCGATGTTGCAAGTACATGTATGCAGTCAAGTGGTCACTCGATCTGAAGACAGCGTTGTTATTCGCTAATTGTTGTTACCGGTATTATGGTTGTCTATTCATGAGTTGTTGACTGGACCGGAGTCATGCAATACTGATGTTAACTACTAGTACATCATGCGCAAGAGCACACATGCCTGCCAAGATGAGAAACAGCAAATTCTTGGCATATCAAAAAAGTATTCTTTCTAGACCAAAGAGTGGTATATTTGATAAAATTTAATAACGATAGAAATATTTACGATACTTCTCCAGACGTTTCGTTGTTCTGAACAACATCGTCAGTGGATAAAGACTCTTCTTTATCCACTGACGATGTTGTTCAGAACAACGAAACGTCTGGAGAAGTATCGTAAATATTTCTATCGTTATTAAATGTTATCAAATATACCACTCTTTGGTCTAGAAAGAATACTTTTTTGATATTACAATGAGAGTGGATAATCAAAGGCTTGTCCACCAACTCTTAAACTCTTGGCACACGCGACCAAATGCGTATCCTATACAGTCATACAATTGGAGTTCTGATACGTATGCCAATATGGACTTGATACAGTTCTGCATTACATGCCCTATGCTAATCTTTCTCCTGTGTAAGGTCGCACAACTTAAAGAAGGTAAGAACAATTGAGCACTGGCTACTTATGAATCCAGGAGACCGCTGGGGGAGGGGTACGGTAATGAGATCTTAGAAAGGTTTTCTATGATATTTGTTCAGTAAAACCTGGTTTAAGCGACTTCTCATTTTAGCGACCATCTGCTCTTAACGGGCAGTTCTACACACACACTGCGGGACCTGGTTCTAAAGAACACCTGTCTTTAACGACCGCTTTTCCTTGCGCCGTGGGATGGTCGCTTAAACCAGGTTTTACTTGTAAAAAACAGTTGAAGATGTGGGTGGTGCTGTGCAGTTTACTGAACCTGCAGCCATTGGTCATTTGCAGTACTAAAGGAGTCATCCTTCAGGACGATGACACAGCGTCCTCCTTTCGAAGAAGCAGTTTCGAACAACTTTAAATTTCCTTCGTCATGTTCGCTATAACTGAGGTACCGATCCAAAAGTCGAAATTGGGACAAGAAAACACGATCGCTGGTCTTGCTCAGTTGGTAGTTGATAGTCACAGGGCATTCTAAATGTGAGAGATTCTGAAGTAACCTTAGTCGGTAGTGGCAGGTGGGTCACCTGGGCGCATTACAACTACCCTCGTCCATCATCTCCTTCTTGTTTTATTTTATTTTATTTTTCTTTCTCGTGGCTCTCTCTCTCTCTCTCTCTCTCTCTCTCTCTCTCTCTCTCTCTCTCTCTCTCCGTCTCTCTTTCTTTCTCACTTGATCTCCCTCCCTCCCTAGCTGCATTCCTATTGATGCCTGGTCGTAGGCTATGATTCCGAGACCTCCGGTCGGATGAGCCTCGCCAGCCACATCGGCACATCGCCCCTACTCCCCATTGTCTTGTTGTCCAGGGTCGTTTCAGTTGCCCTCTTCCCCTGATTATTAATAGTAGGGCTGTGTTTTCTAATAAAAAAATTAAAAAATTCCAATTTAGTTGCATGTAGGGTGCTGAAGCTATTTTTAAATATTTTAATATTTTGTATCTGTATTTGTGCAAGAATGGAGCTGGATGGAGAGCCAAGGATATATTTATAGAAAAGAAAAAGGACCAAGGAACTGTACAAGTTTTGCTATAATGCCCACTACACCACCAGGTACTAAACAATCAGCTCGTGCGATAAAATTGCATGGTACTGACTGACTGATCAGATCTTTGAGCCACACAAGTTGGGTGGAATGTTGCTTTGTGTCCTCGAATTATGGTTTGACCGTATTGTCCAATGGTCTTGCCAGTATTGTCAACGACATGCATGAACACCCGCAAATGTCCTTCACAGCTGAGACTTTCAGCTCGTGCTTGCCTTGGTTGCGCTTACCATAACCTCTTATGTCATCATTACTTAGAACCTTCCAAGTCGGAAGACTGTTGGAGTGCGCATCTAAAATGTGCTAGAGCTGTTAGCCAGTTAGGTGTAGAACGTCAGTACCGTCCGTCAGTGTCGTGCAATTGTATCGCATGAGCTGATTGCTTAGTAACTGGTGGTGTTAGTGGACATTATAGCGTGACTTGTAGTTTCTTGATCCTTTTTTCCTTTGCTATAAAAATTAATAAAACCGGCAGTATATAATATATATTATACCATGCGGGCAGCATGGGTGCAGCAGTGAGTAAGGTTATTTTCCTCACTTTGCGATGGGTTTGATCGTTGCAGGGAGAACTGAGAGAGGGAGAAAAACAAGGGGGAGGGGAAGAACGGAGAAAGAAAGAGGGAGAGAGAGAGAGAGAGAGAGAGAGAGAGAGAGAGAGAGAGAGAGAGAGAGAGAGAGAGAGAGAGAGAGAGAGAGAGAGAGAGAGAGAGAGAGAGAGAGAGAGAGAGAGAGAGAGAGAGAGAGAGAGAGAGAGAGAAAGAGAGAGAGAGAGAGAGAGAGAGAGAGAGAGAGAGAGAGAGAGAGAGAGCGAAAGAGAGAGAGGGAGGGAGGGAGAATAACAGAGACAGAGAGACATAGGGAGGGAGACAGACTGACAGGGAGACTTCCGAATTGCGATACGCTCCGCTCTCACCTTTGTACGGTTGTGTTCCCCATGAACAGCAAGTCCGCTCGGTCCGTCTTGGCCGAAGCTCTTGTACTCCTGCCGCTGAACACACAGCTTGAGAGCACAATTGGAGTCCGCAGTGGACCTTGCACATGGATCCAAACCGGATCATCTTTCGCATATAGGCATGGCATTGCAGTGACGGCATCGATTTTCGGCCGGCCTCCATCCAGGAACACGCACCGGTCAAATGTGATGGTGGTGTTGGTATCTAGGGTTAGATCTTCGCTCAGAGGCACCAACTTGAACACCACTTGGGGCCCCGAATAGGTTTTGGTGTTGGTCTCGAATGAACTCTGCCGGATGGTGTGAACCATCCAACTCGGTACAATGTTTTGTAGCGGCCAATCTATGCTCAAACAGCCATTCTCACACGCCGTGTTGCTAAAATGGGAGTGGTCGATGAGAACATTGAAGTTAAACCTGTCTATGTTGGTCAAGAGAAAAAAAAACAAAGGTTTGGGGCTGTGCCTTACTCGAAAGATACTGCCTGTACAGGAAATATTCGCAAAAATCGTGCTTTGAATTGTCACGTTTGTGACTACGAGGGGATTGGGGATGCGTTGATCGGGCTGAGGCCCATACGGTGCATATGCTCCGGCTAAGCAGTAAGGTGAAAGAGTTGCAACAGACCCATTGATGTGCGAAAAGTTACTGAAAACGCAGTCACGGATAAGCAAGGTGGTGGTTTGCTGATAGTACACCAGGATGACACTGTCTGTGGAGATACGGTAGCCGGGCTCAGTGGAAGTGCGAGCCGTCTCAGGCACATAGACCGCGCTCTTGAACACGCAACCCATGAACTCCGCGCGGTGCGACCGTGATGAATCAGGCCATGTAAACACTGCTCTGGTATCTGAGTGCAACGTGAACGTACAGTGCACGAACGTCACATTGAACCCCGATGAAAACAAGTAAACGCTGCCTTTGAGGCTGGTGTGGGTCTTGAACGCTACATCGGAGATCCGGAGAGAGCTCTGAAGATCCATGATCCGATGGTGCTTGTGCTGATGTGTGCGGACTTGAATTTTCGATGTCCATTTGAAGAGTAGCGTGGCCGTAGAACAGCCGCTGGCGTTGGTCGAAAACATCTGCAAAGGTTCGCTGGCATGTCCGCTTAGTTGCGCATCGTTCGAATAGAACACATCC
>NC_088648.1:15823000-15863000 GCF_964019385.1 Sycon ciliatum | reverse complement strand
TGCTATTTTTTTCCACGTCTACATGTATTTATTTATTTATTTATTTTTTACCTGTACTGTTAAAGGAGACGCACCAAGAGGCTATAAATTCATATTATTATGGCGGCACAAGGAATTGCATAAACACTTACCAGACTTCAAGTTCCGAAGTTAATGTTGAACTCTTTCTGCTTGTTTGACGCGGCCAGTCGACCATACCATAGCCTAGAGGTGACGCATCGCCGGCCAAAAAAAAAAAAAGAGAGAGAGAGAGAGAGAGAGAGAGAGAGAGAGAGAGAGAGAGAGAGAGAGAGTCCCTGGTTTGAGTCCTGGCGGAGGCAGTCAATGTTATCTGCGCAGTGTTCCCGCTCGAATCCCACAAAATGTGTGAATACTTTAATACTCACCAGACTACAGAGATTGACTATCTGCTGTAGAGGGAATAGCTACATAGCATAGGTTTGACACGAGTCACACGACGTATGGGTTACTGGGATCCACGGACAATTATTTTCAACACTTTCAAAGGCTATAGAACGACGAATGGCCAGAAAACCAGGCGCAATGTTCAGCTTTAAAACATCTGTTCGCCTCCACTCAGAATTTCTCTCTTCTCACGCGATCATCAGGCGACTAAGCTCAACAAAGTAAACAGTTAACTATATCGCACAAGGAAAGAACTATGGTTAGCAGGCGGCGTGTGTGTGTGTGTGTGTGTGTGTGTGTGTGTGTGTGTGTGTGTGTGTGTGCGTGTTGTAAAAGAATGCTAAGTATGAGGTGTGAGGCCGTTCAAAATTCGGTGACTGCACACAATTGACCATAGATCAGCAACGTCGTGTAGACCGTGCATACATACGCCCAGGGGCACTTACACGCAGGAATAATCTAGCGACAAGTGAAGCTGTGATCCAGCTTCGCGTTTTGACAGCTAAGCAATTATAAAAATTATGACTTGTACCAGCACTAGTACTAATATCGTCCTGTAATACAGTGCATGGCTTACGGGTGCGACAACGCAGTACCATCACCAATGTCCATCATTCCGGATTCGGTCCACCTGAATGCTGCACCAAGGTGCTGTCACTGTATTCCGTTCCGTTTTCGAACATGAAGCTGCGCCTTGTCTGCAGCAGCGTTGCGAGCCATGTAAAACGCCTATGCTTACAGGTGAGATCACTTCTGGAGACGACTCCCGCAGGCGAACAGCATGCGGGAACACAGGCCCGCACCCACATACATGAACACGAACGCAACCACACACACACGTAAGCAGAGCTACATGTATGTCAGGTGGAGCGTAACACACATAAGCACAAAGTGATGGGTGTTCTTGAGCATACAACTTAGAAGAACAGTAATGTTATCTTGATTCTTCGTCAACGGATTTGTCTTGGTCTCTGTAGTTTTGTCTTTATACAACATGCACCCACGATGTGGCACCGTTCACGGTCCACACTTTGTTTTGAGAAACCACGAACGTCGAGAACAGAATACTGCATGATAGGGGTGGCTGCAGTCGCAACTGTGGTGCTGAAACTGAAGCATCTCCGTCAACCTGAGGTTTCGGCTTCAGCGACACTTCAGTGCACCAGAACATGGGGAGGAGTAGACACAGGGGTCGGGAAGGGGGAATGTACAGTAATCTTTGGGTATAGCGACACACGGCGGGGCATGAGAAAAGTGTCGTTATTCGCGAAGTGTCCTTATGCCCGAAGTCTCATTATAATATTATTATTCGATGGGACTTTGCTCTGGGCTTGGAAATTCTGTCCTTGTTGTTATATCTGCATTTGTTATTAGCGAAGTTGAGTGTACATTGTATAGAAGGTGAAACATGGAATCATGCTACATGTACAGTCAACTTCGCTAATAACGACTGCGGATATAACGTAATTATAATTATTATAACGACAATTCGGAAATAACGACAGAATTTCCATGCCCAGAGCAAAGTCCCATCCAACTGTAGCACATACAATGAGACTTCGGGTATAACGACACTTCGCTAATAAGGACACTTTTCTGATGCCCCACCGAGTGTCGTTATAAGCGAAGTTGACTGTACCAGAGTAAAACGGGGGAGTCTGGGTGCAAGCGGAGAGGGTGTTCAGGGAGGATTCAGAGGGGACCTGTGGCTCAGTATCAGTCTCGACTGCAGAGAGACTTGTACTTTCTACCACTAGCGGTACCAGGAATGGAAGCCTAGATTAACTTTATTTGAAGATATTCACGAAAACAGCATTGGCGACAGTCAGCTAGAAAGGTGGTCTGACCTGTCCTGCTATAGGAGACCGCACCAAGAGGCCATAAATTCATAATTATGACGGTATAAGGAATTGCATAAAAACGTACCAGACTTCAAATTCCTAAGTTAATGTTGAACTCTTTCTGCTTGTTTGACGCGGCCAGTCGGCCACACCATAGCCTAGAGGTGACGCATCGCTGGCCAAAAAGAGAGAGAGAGTCCCTGGTTTGAGTCCTGGCGGAGGCAGTCAATGTTATCTGCACAGTGTTCCCGCTCCGACTCCCACAAAACGTGTGAATACTTTAATACTCACCAGACTACAGAGGTCGATTGTCTGCTGTAGAGGGAATAGCTAAATAGCATAGGTTTGACACGACCTATGAGTTACTGGGATCCCCGGACAATTGTTTCCAACACTTTCAGAAGCTATAGAACGACGAATGGCCAGAAAACCAGGCGCAACGTTCAGTTTTAAAACATCTGTTCGCCTCCACTCAGAGTTTCTCTCTTCTCACGCGATCATCAGGCGACTAAGCTCAACAAAGTAAACAGTTAACTATATCGCACAAGGAAAGTACTATGGTTAGTAGGTGTGTGTATGTTTGTGTGTGTGCTTGTGTGTGTGTTGTAAAAGAATGCTAAGTATGCGGTGTGAGGCCGTTCAAAATTCGGTGACTGCACACAATTGACCATAGATCAGCAACGTCGTGTAGACCGTGCATACATACGCCCAGGGGCACTTACACGCAGGAATAATCTAGCGACAAGTGAAGCTGTGATCCAGCTTCGCGTTTTGACAGCTAAGCAGTAATTATGACTTGTACCAGCACTTGTACTAATATCGTGCTGAACCAAGGTGCTATCACTGTATTCCGTTCCGTTTTCGAACATGAAGCTGCGCCTTGTCTGCAGCAGCGTTGCGAGCCATGTAAAACGTAAAAAATCAAGCACGCTCAGGAGGTCATGATGGCTGAATCTTGCCCGAGCCTACAGCCCAAGGGCCGTAGGCCCGAGGGCTGAAGGCAAGGGCAAGATTCAGCCATCATGACAGACAGAGCGTGCTTGATTCATTTCTTACAGCGCGAAGCAACATATTAGGGAAGGTCAAAGGTGGAAAGGTCGAAGGTCGAAAAATTATTCTCGAAATGACGTCAAACGGTCCGAACATTCCCGAAATGACGTCAAACGGTCCTGAAACTCCCGAAATGACGTCAAATGGTCCTGATGGCCTGATTATGCCCGCGGCGGAAAGATCGCCTATTGGCCCCGGCAACGATCACGTGTCATGTAAGAAGCCTATGATTACAGGTGAGATCACTTCTGGAGACGGCTCCCGCAGGAGAACAGCATGCCGGAACACAGGCCCACACCCACACCCACCCACACACCCACACACCCACACACACACACACACACACACACACGCACGCATGCACGCACGCACGCACCCCCACACACAAACACACACACACACACGCACGCACACACACACACACACACACCGTTTGACGACCATCGCAGAGGCGATCATAGCGATGCTACATCAGAAGCCATAGCAACTAGTGCTGAGATTGCACCATTCAACAGCTTGCAAGGCTGAAGAATTGACCGCCATCATTTAGCCTGGTCTACACCACACAGCTATGAAGTGGCTTTTTCTGGCAAGTGAATCCCTAATTTTTGGGGGTTTTCATTTTTTTCGCGCCCCCATCACACCACATACTCCGGGATGCACTGGTTGTTGGCAACCACCCAGGAGAATGATATAATTATTAAATAGGCTGGAGGAGTCTGAGAAAGAGACTCAGAAAGACATGGGTACCATAGATGTCGGGAATCGAACACCGCAACCACTTGATTGGAAATCCCCAAAACACCCCCCCCCACACACACACACGCATGCACAAACACATACACACACGCACACACACACACACGAGGTTTATAATCGAAACAGCTCTGTTGAATTCAGTACGACTGGATGTGTTCCTTTACTTGTCATGTGCTGTGGCGACGTGTCGATGTCGGCTGGAGAGCGCAGGTATGGTGTGATGGTTGATGACATTCTTTTTTAGAATCGCAACGAGAGAGCTTGGAAGCTCAGGGCCCTACGCTATTCTTTTATGCTTTTTTGCCTAGCTCATCGTACATATTATTAGAACTGATGGAAATGGGTTTTTCCGTTGATTGGCGAAATCATTGTATTGCAAAAACGTTTCAATCAGTTTGAATATGAGTTAGGCAAAAGTATTTGCAGAATTTATTGCGGATTGTTATTTTTCTCTAATTTCATCCACTTTTGGTTTGCTCCTTCTTTTCTTTTTATCTCCTTACACTGTAAATCAACCAATTTTGGCCGATGAGAAACTTTGGCCGATCTCGAAACGAAACTTTTCGCCGTCATTAAACTTTGGCCGATTGGAGTTCTCAAAAAGAAATCGATCGGTATTTTTTGCTCTCACATGCATCCATTGCTCAATCATGCATCATTCGCCTCTATGACAAACTTTGGCCTGTTGGTACCAAGCGGCGAAATCAGCGAAATTACATCGCCAGCGAAAATTAGTTGATTACAGTAATCGGATTTTGTGGCCTTTTTGTAGTAATACATTGACCTGTTGAGCCAATGAGGAAATATTATATTCCATACAATACGATACAATACAATAATACAAAAGAGAATAGGTCCTGGAGGACACTGCTGGCTTTCCCATTGACACAGCGCCACACCAGGACGAGCCGCTTCCAGTAGTAAAAAGGTTGAAGAGCGGTAGTTTCCCCGAGCCAATTTTGTACCCGTTTTGGGAATGGTCCCTGACTGTGCAATCGGAATCGGAGCAACGGCCCCCCGGGATCTTTGAAAAAAAATTGTGATGGCTTCCAACTAGGAGCAAGAAAACTTTGGAATAGTCCCGATTTGGTCATATATATCCGTATGTATTTCAAGTGAGGAGGAAGTGGTTCCGTCCACCGCAAAGAGGGCTCAACAGTGCTGGGGTGCACTGGAGCTAGTCAACAATGGAAGAGGTCCTCACCAAGAAAACATATCCTGTCGCTACTCCGAGTGTCTTGAGTTATCACTCTGTATGACTGTGTTTCTATATTTGAATTCGCACATATACACGGGTGAAAAAGCGCTAGCGAATGTCATCATTTCGCGCACCTGAAACACATCATCGCAAGGCCCATCTCCGTGAAAGGGTTGGCTTGAGCGAAAGCTACGTACATGCATCGGCCCAAGTTGTCGCGCGTGAACGGCGCCATGCTCGCGCATCGCAAAGAATTTCCCGCGCGTGAAGAAGACTATGAGGAGTAGGGAAGAGGACGATCACACCACCTAGATCACTGTTGCTGATCCGTTGCAAGTGTCGGCAGCACATTAGAAGGTTTTGAAGCAGAGGACGCGCTGGGTTTTCAGGACAGTGTGGTTCGCGCTTTGTGGGCAGCCTTCGGTATTCCAACATCTACCAACCAAGGTACATGTGCCTAGCATTGGTATGCAACTTTGCGTGCCTAGGTAATAACGCGTATGGTAAATCGATCATCTAAAAAACCTTTACTGGGCAGTTTCGCGTCATGAAACGGTGGGAAAATAGAACTGGTGTTGAACGCACCAGTAGCACGAGGTCTATTTACCTCATTGTATACTGTATTGAAGACTACTGGCTTTAGATTATCTAGTTGCATTGGTGGACAGTTGCTTAGATCTTCTCGAGCATGTTGTGCCATAATACCGTAGACTGTACATGTACTGGTAATCTAGCCTATAGACCTTGTGATCCCGTCTTAGTGATAGGGTTTGTTTTCTGTGATAACTTCACCAGTCTGGTAAAAATATTCTATGCCATGGCCCAATGCATTTCCCGTCTTACCCTTCCGTGCTCATCTCTTCTCGGTAATCTCACTTCCACCCACTATGCAGTATGCCACTGCCCAGGCTGTACAGAACCTGGCCTGGTGGTTCTGTTGTATCCAGTAGAAATAAATTACACAGGTGCGATTATGGACATCCCCTGGATCGGCGAGATGCCGTTGGGGAAACCAGAGTCAGACTTTCAACACTTCATATTTAGATGTCGGACAACGAAAAATGGGCTGATGCTCGTGGAAAAATGTGCTCGCGTAGTTGTTCTCTACTGCTATACGCTATAACAATTCTAACCTGCCTTTTTTATTTATTTATATAGATATACAAAAAATACTGATCGATATTGGAAAGAGGAAACATTGAGGTAGTGAAGAAGTGTCGTGATATTAGCTTGGGGTGATGCGCCACAAGAAACTCGTACAGCGGTGGGGTGAGGCTAGCTTGTTTCTATTTTTAACGGATATACGAAAAGGTATACAGGGAGAGCATATTGTAGATCAGGCTGAATAACACCGACAACGAAAGTATGGCGGGCAAACAGGTTCATCTGGCGGAAAGATCGGCGCAGTACACCGATCTTCCGTGAGGCTTTCCGGACGACATTGTTAATGTGTTGGGCAAAGGACAGCTTGTTGTCAACAACGACTCCTAGGCATCTGGTGCTTTCCACTTCCTCTAGCATAACATTTGACAAGGTGATTCGCAGTTGATGCCTTTGTTGTTGTTGCTGACTTCCTGTGGCACGTTTGGGATGGATTTGCATGACAACGGTTTTGTCGGTATTAATCTGCATGCCAAGGGAGCCAAGGTGGTTGTTTAGTATCTCCAGTGCCGATGACAACTTGGCTTCGGAACGCGCCTTCGACAGATCACTAGAGTAGACTGTCTTGCCATCTGCGAACATCAGTAATTTTGAACCCGCTGTCTCCGCAAGCCGAGGAAGGCCCCTCAGGTAGACTTTAAAAAGGGTAGGGCCTAAAATACTTCCCTGAGGAACCCCTCGAGACACTGCAAGACTTGAAGACTGACTGGCTTGCGTGATGACACGCTGAGATCTCCCGGAAAGGTACGACGCAAACGAACGCAGGGCGCTTGCATGAACACCCATGCCATGGAGCACAACGAGTAACCGTTGATGCTGGATGGTGAGGTCGCCAAAGGCTACACTGGTAGTCTCTCCGCGGTCCTGGGCCAGTTTCCAATCATTTACAGCAAGTGTGAGGAGGTGTGTCGTGGAACGAGCTGGTCGGAACCCAAATTGGTGATCGTGGAGGTGATTTTTGATGGCAAAACTGTCACATACCTGATTTTGAACCAGGCGCTCCAGAGTCTTAGCCAGAATCGACGTGAGTGACACAGGACGATAGTTCGAAGGAGAAGTAGGATCGCCCATACGGGATTTCAATATCAGCGTGAGATTAGCCGACTTGAATTGTGTCGGGAACACAGCAGTGCACAAAGAGGTATTAAATATTAGGGTGAGGGAGAAGGCTATAACTGGTGTTGGCACTTCTGGATGGATTTCAGCGAACTGTAACTATTATTATTATTAAACAAACAAACAAATATCCATATGCAACGCACTATGAAAAGGAATCTCCTAAGATGATATCCAAACGTAGTAAAAAGGTTGAAGAGCGGTAGTTTCCCCAGCCAATTTTGTACCCGTTTTGGAATGTTCCCTGACGGTTCAATCGCAATCGGAGCAACGCCCGCCCCCCCCCCCCCCGGGGATCTTTGAAAAGAAATTGTGATGGCTTCCAACTAAGAGCCAGAAAACTTGGGAATAGTCCCGATTTGGTCATGTATATCCGTATGTATTTCAAGTGAGGATGAAGTGGTCACGTCCACTGCAAAGAGGGCTCAACAGTGCTGGGGTGCACTGGAGCTTGTCAACAATGGAAGCGGTCCTCACCAAGAAAACATATCCTGTCGCTACTCCGAGTGTCTTGAGTTATCACTCTGTATGACTGTGTTTCTATATATGAATTCGCACATATACACGGGTGAAAAAGCGCTAGCGAATGTCATCATTTCGAGCACCTGAAACACTTCATTGCAAGGCCCATCTCCGTGAAAGGGTTAGCTTGAGCGAAAGCTAAATGTCGCGCGTGACCGGCGCCATGCTCGCGCATCGCAAAGTATTTGCCGCGCGTGAAGACGACTATGAGGACTACGGAAGAGGACGATCACACCACCTGGATCACTATTGCTGGTCCGTTGCAAGTGCCGGCAGCACATTGGAAGGTGTTGAAGCAGAGGACGCGCTGGGTTTTCAGGACAGTGTGGTTCGCGCTTTGTGGGCAGCTACAGAGAGAAGACCTTCAGTATTCCAACATCTACTAATCAAGGTACATGTGCCTAGCATTGGTATGCAACTTTGCGTGCTTAGGTAATTCCGCGTATGGTAAATTGATCATCTGAAAAAACCTTTCCTGGTGCAGTACCGCGTCATGAAACGGTGGGAAATAGAACTGCTGTTGAACGCACCAGTAGCAAGAGGTCTATTAGGTATTAACCTCATTGTATACTGTATTGAAGACTACTATCTGGCTTTAGATGATCTAGTTGCATTGGTGGACAGTAGCTTAGATTTTCTCGAGCATTTCGTGCCTAAATACCATAGACTGTACTGGTACTGGTAATCTAGCCTATAGACCTTGTGGTCCCGTCTTAGTGATAGGTTTTGTTTTCTGTGATAACTTCACCAGTCTGGTAAAAATGTTCTGTGCCATGGCCCAATGCATTTCCCGTCTTACCCTTCCGTGCTCATCTCTTCTCGGTAATCTCACTTCCACCCACTATGCAGTATGCCACTGCCCAGGCTGTACAGAATCTGGCCTGGTGGTTCTGTTGTATCCAGTAGAAATAAAACATACAGGTCCGATGGACCCCCGCGGATCGGACCGGTGAGATGCCGTTGGGGAAACAGAGTGAGACTTTCAACCCTTCATATTTAGATGTCCCTTTCGGCCTCGTTGCAAGGACTTGCAAAAGCGTCAGATGGATTGGCAATGTTAAAAATGATATAAAGCACGTCTTTATTGAAATTTCTGGCTGTTTTGAACTGGTTCTAGACAAGGAAAATGGCTGATGCTCGTGGAAAAGGTGCTCGCGTAGTTGTTCTCTACTGCTATACGCTATAACAATACTAACTTGCCTTTTGTTGGCTCTTCTGGATGGATTTCAGCGAATTGTAACTAGTATTATTAAACAAACAAACAACCAACCAAACAAACAAATATCCATATGCAACGCACTATGAAAAGGAATCTCCTAAGATGGTATCCAAACGTAGTTGTTGTTGTTGTTGATTTCTATTTTACTTCGGAAGGCCAAATGGGCAATGGTGCCCAATTCTATGGAAGCGAAATTCAAAGGGGAGAGAGCTACGGGAAGAGAGCTATGGGGAGAGGGAGAGCGAGTGAGACGAGAGAGAGAGAGAGAGAGAGAGAGAGATAGAGAGAGAGGGAGAGAGAGAGGAGAGACAGAGAGAGACAGAGAGAGGCAGAGAGAGAGAGAGACAAAGAGAGCGAGAGAGAGATAGAGAGAAAGGGGGAGAGAGATAGTGATACAGAGAGAGGGAAGCAGTGATGTTAGGGGCTTCGGAGGGTGGTGAGCGCATCAACGTGTGGTTGGGGGGTAGCAGCGAAGAACAAATTGCCATGTGATTTAGTCTGATAAGTGATTTTGCAGCGTCAACAGATCAATTTTTTAGTGTCAACAGAGCGATTTTAAATCGTCAGCAGAAGGAACACAAAGAGTTCATAGGTTTACTGGCACGCAGAGAAGAGTAAATGACGTGGTGCGTGGACGCGAAAAGTCAGACGGAGCATTCATTGCAAGGTGTAGGAGATGGAGGCAAACTTAAATTGCTGGGCAGCCTTGATCTCCCTTACACTCCTTGGGAGTGCGTTCCAGGCCAATCCTGCCTGAAAGGCCAGGCGAGATCTGCCGGATTCTGACTGTGCCAAGGGGACAGTGAGGCCCCTGGAAATCTGGTGCCCGGTGGTGCTACCAGCGGATGGTGAGAATAGGTCCTGGAGGACACTGCTGGCTTTCCCATTGACACAGCGCCACACCTGGACGAGCCACTTCCAGTAGTAAAAAGGTTGAAGAGCGTTAGTTTCCTCAGCCAATTTTGTACCCGTTTTGGAATGTTCCCTGACTGTGCAAACGGAATCGGAGCAACGGGGCCCCCCGGGGATCTTTGAAAAACATTGTGATGGCTTCCAACTAAGAGCAAGGTAATTTGGGAATAGTCCCGATTTGGTCATGTATATCCGTATGTAATTAAAGTGGGGAGGAAGTGGTCCCGTCCACCGCAAAGAGGGCTCCACAGTGGTGGGGTCGACTGGAGGTAGTCAACAATGGAAGCGGTCCTTACCGAGAAAACATATCCTGTTGCTACTCCGAGTGTCTTGAATTATCACTTGTTTCTATATTTGAATTCGCACATACACACGGGCGAAAAAGCGCAAGCGAATGTCATCAGTTCGCGCACCTGAAACACTTCATTGCAAGGCCCATCTACGTGAAAGGGTTGGCTTGAGCGAAAGCTAAATACATCGGCGCAATTTGTCGCGTGTGAACGGCGCCTTGCTCGTGCACCGCAAAGAATTTGCCACGCGTGAAGAAGACTATGAGGAGTAGGGAAGAGGCCGATCACACCACCTCAAGATCACTGTTGCTGATCCGTTGCAAGTGCCAGCAGCACATTAGAAGGTGTTGAAGCAGAGGACGCGCTGGGTTTTCAGGACAGTGTGGTTCGATCTAAGTGGGCAGCTACAGAGACAAGACCTTCAGTATTCCAACATCTACCAATCAAGGTACATGTGCCTAGCATTGGTATGCAACTTTGCGTGCTTAGGTAATTCCGAGTAGGGTAAATTGATCATCTGAAAAAAAACCTTTCCTGGTGCAGTACCGCGTCATGAAACGGTGGGAAATAGAACTGCTGTTGAACGCACCAGTAGCACGAGGTCTATTAACCTCATTGTATACTGTATTGAAGACTACTATCTCGCTTTAGATTATCTAGTTGCATTGGTGGACAGTTGCTTAGATCTTTTCGAGCATTTCGTGCCATGTACCTTAGACTGTACTGGTACTGGTAATCTAGCCTATTTACCTTGTGATCTAGCCTATTGACCTTGTGATCCCGTCTTAGTGATAGGTTTTGTTTTCTGTTTTAACTTCACCAGTCTGGTAAAATATTCTATGCCATGGCCCAATGCATTTCCCGTCTTACCCTTCCATGCTCATTTCTTCTCGGTAATCTCACTTCCACTCACTATGCAGCATGCCACTGCCCAGGCTGTCCAGAGTCTGGCCTGGTGGTTCTGTCGTATCCAGTAGAAATAAATTACACAGGTCCGATTATGGACCCGACCCCTGGACCGGCGAGATGCCGTTGGGAAATCAGTCAGACTTTCAATACTTCATATTAAGATGTCCCTTTCTGCCGCGTTGCAAAGACTTGCAAAAGCGTCCTAGAGAATGCCAAACGTTCAAACTATGCTTGTATGTCCAGGTAGGTTTTCCACACGGCTAACCTTTCGAGTATTTTTTCCGTATTTACTAGTATAGCGGACAATAGACCACTCCCGAAAGGATTGTCTGGGTTCGAAAGGGGGCATGTCAACCCGCGATATGCTTGTTAAAACAAAATGGCGTCACGATTAATTTTATTGAAAGTGGTATAGTTGGTGGTACGAGTGTTCAAAACCATTTGAACTTCATACTGTTCCTCTTCTTTTCGACATGCTCTCTTTCCATCGTCCTTAGCTTTTGTTTGTTGTGATCTGTTGTGGCTTTCTCCTGTACCTCTGGGGGATGCCAAGTGATGGTTTTGAGAGGCTGGTGATGGCTGTGAGCGAGAGTTTGCCGGTCGGCATCGTCCTCGCTATAGCGATGAAAATACTGGTTACTGCGCACCTTGCATATTATCACAACACGTCGGAGCGTCCAGGAGCAAAGGAATCTTGGGTTTTCACTGGAATCTAGTTCCTCCAGCATCGTGTAGCCCACCGTCGGTGAATGGCCGTCCAGAAAGGGTGAAACTGGTCTTCTGCAGCATCTCGCAGTCCTGCGAGGCACACTGAGTACGCCTGTAATAGATTGTACAAATAAAACTCATGAAGTAGTAGACTCTGCAGTGATGAGTCTATCCTGTATGCTGCAAAAGACGCAGGAAATGTGACTGGTGTCCGAATGTACACTGGACGCCAACGCCCAAGTCTTCTCCTTCAGGATCTGTTTTGACATTGACATTATGCAGTGGGTCGACATTGACCTGGTTTGGCAGCTATCATAATAGTATCTGCCTGGGTGGATGTGGAAGGTTGGCATTGGCTCGTCGTCCAGTCCGGAATTTGCTTGTAACTGTGGAGTACCGGCAGGGTTTGTGATCATCGCTGTTCACTTCAATAATACACACACAACGTTCCTTTTGTCACTCGTCTTATCCAGAGTACTGAATTTGCTAACGATATTGCACCACACTTGTCACAATCTACCGCCGCTGTTGTAGCGACTGGTCTGTCAATGGCGGTGACCAGGCTGACTGACTACTGAGCTTGACGACAGCAGGCTCGTTGTCAACCCAGCCAAACGGCAGGTTTTATCGATCCAGCCTCAGCGCCATGTTGACGATGCCCTAGTGACTGTGTGTCATGGAGTTGTATTGCCATCAGCGGTCATTGCCGTTCACCTTGGTGCAGCCCCCAACAGCTGGTTCCCATTCGAGTCTCAAGTGGACAAAGTTGTTGCCAAAGCAGCTTAGAAGATTGGTGCATCGTGGTGTAGGTGAGCACATAACTAGGACTTCCCGGCGCCTATTTGTCCAGGCTGTGATACTACGTGACATGCTGTACTTCACAATGCACATTCTTTTCAGCACTGCAAGGCCGGCAGCTGGACCGACTGCAGGGGTCGCGCACATGCAGCCCGTCTGTTGCCAGTGCAGCATTCTGGAGCGTTCTTTCCTGCAGACATCCGTAGAAAAATAACTTTCATTGCTTCAAAGCAAGTTGCTTACCTTTCTGTTGTGCTCCTAGTGTCCATACAACAATAACCTACTACAATGTATTATTTTCCTTTCCATTCCCCAACCAATGAATACTACAATGTAGGTTCCTAGATGTGTTTCATAGGAAACAGCTGCGGTGTACCCTTGGAATTACCTACCCAGATGTCATCTCGAATGCAGATTTATATGCTGTTACTGGCCAGTGCTCTGTATCTGAAATGGCCAAGCGGGACAGGTGGAAGCTATTAGGACATATATTACGCCAGCCAAGTGACATCCCTGCGAATGTTGCTCTCACTGCTTTCTGTACATATGCTACCAGTCAGCCCTTTCGAATAGGTGCACCCCGCTCTTGCCTCACCACAAGTCTCCAGCGAGACGTCCGCCTCACACCTATCTGCATTTTTAAGCCCAGCTGCCTTCGTGATCTCGGCACCTATGCCCGCGACAGAAAACAATGGAGTAACATCTGCTCAGCCATTTAGTCTAGTACTGCTCTTCTTAAATTTGACCTTATTACAAGACTTCTTTTCTTTTTCATTTCGTTCTCCCACTCTCACACACACATGCTCACGGTTAATTCTGCCGTCGTGAGTCCCATTCGGGACGGATACGAGAATAATAATAATAATAATAATAATGTAGGTTCTCTTTCTGCATACTTTAGTGTGTGCCCGCGCGCGCACTAGTGTATGTGTATGTATGCCTCACTCGCCACTCGAAGTATTACTATTAGTTCTGTTCCCCATGACTGAAACACTGTCGGTCTTTTTTGTTTTGTTTCGGGACCTGCCATCATCTGCGGATGGGCATTGTTGTATTGTGTGTGTGTGTGCAGTGTGTGTGTGTGTGTGTGTGTGTGTGTGTGTGTGTGTGTGTGCAGTGTGTGTGTGTGTGTGTGTGTGTGTGTGTGTGCAGTGTGTGTGTGTGGGTGTGTGCAGTGTGTGTGTATGTGTGCGATGTGGTATGCGTCTGTGTGTATGGGGATATTACTGTCTGTATCGGCTTGTGGTACAAATGTTCAGGTCTGTGCTTGCATGTGTGAACTTGAAATTGTTCTTTTCTGTGCATGCTGTTGTATATTTTATAATAATGTATGTGTGCAACCGTGTGCATTTCCCCGAAAAATGTAGACGAGCGTAGAGAGTGCATTCATCCTTCATCAACCACTCCCCCTCAGACTTGGGCTTAAAAGAGTATTTTCTGCGTACCTCTCATCTCTTTGTTTGTTTCTCTCTAATACTGTATTGATGTACATATACCTCGACGCGTTGCTCTATCTGCAGTCGCCTTTATCCTTCGATCAAGTTACCGTTTATTGTGCTATATTTATCGTGCGAATCAATACAAACAATAATAACACAAGTCATGCTAGAGTGACAACATGTGCGTGTAGCAGGTTCGATGCGATGGGACATTATAATTATGTGGAACAGAACACACATTGGGCAGATTGATTGGGATTGTGCTCAGTCCAAATAGCGAATATAATTATCTCCAGTGACATACTGTAGCGGCTAGCCTCTAACAGGTAGCTGGCACTAGTCGCTACTGCTTGTTTGACATGTGCCGCCAGAACCCCTGTTGTGCCATGCTGTAGATGCACATGGCCTATTCTGGGGCATACTGAGGTACTTTGATTTCGTTGACTGCATGTAGACAGCATCCACTAGTACCAGTACTCGTAGCCCTGGGCTCTTTGTAGGTCAACCACCATCGCATGGATCGATCGGTGACTATGAACTTGGAGGTTGGATTATAGCCTGCGCTGAACATATCTTGCCATGGCCCAGGGAGCAAACTCACTTACTCGACTATCAATTTTTTATTCATCCAGCATGAGTGGCGAGATTTGTCCATACCATTATTGCGAGCTCACAGTTGTTTGGGCACGTTTCGAGCTGCACCACGAAACAAAGCGAAATCTGCGCGATTGTAGAGCAAGGAAGCGGCGAGACGGCACTTCCAGGACGATACAGGCAGTATGGTTGTGTTCACAGCATGAGCAACCTCTCAAACCCTGCCCGTACTCCACAGTTACAAGAAAATGTGGGTCTGGACGACGAGCCCGGCAATGCAAACCTGCTACATCCACCAAGTAGATAGCTGCCAAACTAGGCCAATGTCGACCCATTGCATAATGTCAATGTGAAACAGATCCTGCAGGAGAAGACTGGGATGTTGGCGTCCAGTGTACAGGCACCACACCAGTCACATTTCCTGCGTCTTTTGCAGCATACAGGATAGACTCATCACTGTTGAGCCCACTACTTCGTGATTTTTATTTGTACAATACATGACAGGCGTACTCAGTGTGCCTCGCAGGACTGCAAGATGCTGCAGAAGACCAGTTTCAACCTTTCTGGACGGCCATACACCGATGGTGGGCTACACGATGCTGGAGGAACTAGATTCCAGTGAAAACCCAAGATTCCTTTGCTCCTGGACGCTCCGACGTGTTGTGATAATATGCAAGGTGCGCAGTAACTAGTATTTTCATCGCTATAGCGAGGACGACGCCGATCGGCAAACTCTCGCTCACAGCCATCACCAGCCTCTCAAAACCATCACTTGGCATCCCCCAGAGGTATAGGAGAAAGCCACAACAGCTCAGAACAAACAAAAGCTAAGGGGGTTAAGGACGATGGAAAGAGAGCACATCGAAATGAAGACGAACAGTATGAAGTTCAAATGGTTTTGAACACTCGTACCACCACCTATACTACTTTCAATAAATCGTGACGCCATTTTGTTTTAACACTCACAGTCATACGGTCCACGGAGAGTGAGAGTACACTGCACAGCGCATATGGCACTACCTGATCAGCATGCGGCACAGGTGACGTGTTTGATGTTGTAGTTCGCGTGTGAATGCGGGGGAAGTACACGGTTTTCTTGTAGTTGCATGCAAGAGAGACGATGCGACAGAAATCAAAGCCATTTGTAGTTTTCTCTCTCGCACTGGTAATGGTCTGCTGTAGGAGTCGAAATGCTAAGACATAATAATTGTTTCGCTCTTCTTTGTAGTGTGAAGAGGTCAACGAACATGTAGAGCTCACTTTGATGAAGTAGGCAAGGCTGTGAGCGCTGTGGCTGAAAGCGATAGGCCCTAAATCTTACGAGATATTTCGAGTGCTATTGTTTGTTGCGGGGGCTTCGTCTTCGATGGGTCCTGCCTCTTTCCTGGCAGCTGCCCTCCTATAGGACCAACCACGAAGTGACTGTACTCATCTGCAGCCGATCAATGTTATATTGCACAAGAAGATAGCGTTTTCGCCAAGCCAGTGCCCCGCCAAAGACCATCGCCGTGTCACACCGTCGGAACGAGTTCATGATGAGAAATGTCATTCGCGCGAGCGCGACGAAGAACTATTTCGAAAGACAACAACATAGCCTTTACCGGCGGGACGACAACTATACGCAGGTCCTGCAAGGGGAGAATGTCACCAGCGATACCAACGAAGACGACGGCAGTATTTCGGAAACCTGGAGTCAATGGAGGTCGTCAAGCTCCTCCGCCTCCGCGACCCGGTGCATGTGCAGTATAGGTGACATGTCGACACGAGCGTGCGGAAACACAGCATACACTGTAGTAATGTTGCGGGAGTTTGCGGAAGGAGTCCAAGTCGGTAAATCCATCAGCTCCAAAAACTACCTGTAGGTTGGCGATGCGACTCCAGGTTCAGACTACAACAGTCAGGACTTGTAAATAGTTGAACTTTGTGAAGCAGCAGATCGAGAAGTAAGTAGTTGAAATCGTAGCTGTTGCAGTATGTCGGCGCTATGAAGCTGGTATTTTTTACGGAGAGCCGATCGCCACGTGAATGTTTCTCTCCTCACCTAGAGCTAGCTGGCCTCCAAACTCCGTCAGGGTCTGCCTAAGGTACCGAAGGTCCTTTGACTAGCTACTGGCAGGACTCCATCAAATCCTTTAGCTTCAGCTTGGCGAGCAAAAGTCTCTCTCTCCTCCGCCATGAGCGTACACACACACAAACTGAATACAAAACGATGCATTTCACACGAGCTGGCTTGCACGCGTGCCCCCTTTCACGAACCCAGACAATCCTTTCGGAATTGGTCTATTAGAAAAGTTCATTACTGGTATGTTGCAATGATTGGTGATTCAGGGCTTGATGCGCTTACGCCAACTGGAGTAGTAAGCCATTATTTATCTTGGCAGGAAAGCCCAGAGTAATTTCATTTCTGATTGTATTCACCAGGACATAAAACGACGTCTGCTCTTCTGTATCTTGCCCAGCGCGAACTGTTCTGAATCCATTCAGCTAGCTTGCTACCAGAAAGTTTGAAATCATGGCGCTAAGTTGGAGTTATCAACGCGCGGTCCTTATTTGCACTGCTCTGCTGGCTGGGTGTGCTACACAGTCCGCAATGGTAAGTGCTTCACCATCCCAGAAGAAGTCTGGAAGTATGTCGGCCTCCCAGGCCAGCCCGACACGAACCAATGATGGCGAAGTGGGTTCGGGTTCTACACCAGCTGTGAAGATTGAACGTCCTGCGCCTGCTACATCTACACCGACCTTACCACAGTACAGCAGTGAGAATGTGCCCGCCGCCACGAATACTCCATGGCCTAGTGGCAAAATCATGGTGAAGTTTGATCTGAGTACCGGTGAGTGTATACTGCAGGGTATGTTCAGATGCTGAGCATAGAATCAAATGTTCACCAGTTGTAGTCTTGGGGGTGCTGAGTCGAATAGTCTTGGTCCGAGGAAGCTGGCACGCTCCCTTCCTTCTTTAGTGAAGTTTATTCCCTATTGAACTCGCGCACATCCATCGAACTGGGTGACTGCGCGCTACTAGATGGGGATTTATATTCAAAATGTCACTAAAAGCGCCATTTCGTTCTTAATCTTATAGAAGCACGGATGACCGCGGACGATGAGTCGACTGATTTTGGTCTGAGGAAACTGCCATGCAGCATTCCGCCAGTATTCCCAAGCAAACATACATATTAAGCGGTCACGTGCTCATGCGTGCAAAAGTCACCTGGTCACCATGCCTGCAGGCTCCAACCTTACAGCCTGTTTGGGCACATTCCTGTCACTGGAGTTGAACTCGAGTGGAACCTTGGTGTGAAACATGTAGCCTGCAGGCGCAGTGACCAGGTGACTTGTGCTTGCATGAGCACGTGACCGCCTATTCAACTATGTTCGATTGGGAACGCTGCATCCTAGCTTTCTCGGACCAAAACCAGTCGACTCATCGTCCGAAAGACTACAACATATGAGCCAATCGCGGTCATCCGTGCTCTTTTAAGAATGAAATGATGCTTTTGGGGACATTTTGCATACAAATCCCCATCTAGTAGGGCGCAGTCACCCAGTTTCCGTGGAAGTGCGCGAGTTCAATTGGGAATAAAGGAGGAACGGGGCGTCTCAGCTTCCTCGGACCAAGACCATTCTCCTCAGCACCACGAAGACTACAACTGTTGAAAAAATTTGATTTTAGGGTTAACTTTCTCTTTTCCTTTTACAACTTTAAACTCGGGTACTGAGCGAATAGTAAAATCTTAAAATACATGAAAGGACACGACACTTTCAGGACACTTTCTGACTGTGCTTTATCTCGTTGCAGTAGTGGACAGTTAACAAAAAATGTATTAATCCAAAAAGCACAAATTTTATGATTTGAAACTCGGATGCTGAGCCAATAATAAATGTAGAAAGGAAAAGGACATATGGATACGAGTTAAGAGAAACTCTCCACCACTGTAACTGGATACTATATACAGTCAGAAAGTGCAACAACTAGGCACAAGCTGACAGAGTACTGAGACATTCTACGTCCTGACACCTAGCTTCAACACATCTCCGTAGCGCTAACCAACAGCCTTCCAATTCGGAAGGTTCAAGGTTATGGAGAGACCAAACTAGATGATTTCCGTGCTTTCTCATCGTGTGAAAAGCAATGAGCCAGAATTAGTGAACCAGACATATAGGTAATAAACAAGATTAGTAGTCATTGCACCTTCCTGGGCCGTCCAGGGTTACCAATAATGTTTTGCAAAACGAACAGTTTTAGCATTTTCAGCACCCACCCACCCACCTTTTCTGCAAGTAAAACGAATTCCAATAAAATATTGATGTCAATTTACGACACCCAGAAAAAACTGGGCATTCTCCATCGGTATTCAATAATTCTTTTCAAAACGAAACTCCTTCAAACCCACCCACCCACCCCCAAACGAAAACGTTTCATTTTGAAAATATTACTGGTAACCTTGGACGGCCCCTAATTTATCGACGAGAACTCGTTCGTTGCGTCGCTTTGTGGCTATTGGTCGCAATACTTCGTATTCTTGTTTGGTTTCTTCAGTCTTCACACTTGCAACTCTTGTTAGGCATCATTGACGGAACTCAGAGTCACCGGCTGACCAGACCACAACCCAGTCAAGTGATGAACAAAGTAGCATTGTCAATCAAACACTCAAACAGTCAACATCAGACTGCTCAAACTGGGTTAAGCATCGCGAGGTTTGCACGAGGGTGGATAACCATTGCTAACGTTGCCTTTCTAATAAATCAAAATTTCTAGATCAGTCCTAGATTGTGTTTGTGGCTGAGTGTGTTCTCATGCTGGCGTGTGTGCGACCCTTAAAAAAATGCTGTCCTCTGCTTGTGTGTTTGCTGATCATAGACAAGAAGATGAAGAAGCAAATGAGGCGCTTTCAGAACCTGTTTCAGGATGCCGCGAGGACAATTGAGCAGAGTTCGTGTCTTAGATTTTATCACCATGTTGATGGTGCCAATCAAGGAAAAAGATTTGTAATGGTGACACTCAACAAAGATATGTAAGTCCTAGACCACGATTAATATAGTACCAGCGTAATTGCCTTTTATGGCTTTTTGGCAAGGGTAATCGCCTTTTATGGCGTTTTGGCAAGGTTTTCTTGCGAGACCAGTGGTCTAGTGAGGCTCATAAAAACCATCTGTACTGAAGCCTATTGTTTTCCTACATACCCCTTGTCCTGTCCTTCGCTGACGTCAACCAGTTCCCTTCCCAGTTATTTATGTAGGGCTGTATACAAGTGCGTCACATGATAAAAATGAAAACAATGTGGCCCGTACCCAAACGATGACCGTGAAGAGCTATTGCTTCTATGATCACCAAGAAATGTATGTTCTAGTATGTCTAAAAACGTTACTGACAGATCCATGTTAACCCGTGATCCAGGAAGATTAATAGAAAAGTCCAAAGTCAACGCATGCTCGAGATGAATAGAAAAATCGCTAGTCACATGCCCTCAGGCAATTATTATTGAGTTGCAGTTACTACTACTAAAAAGCAAATCATTATTTTACCCGAGCGCAACCAGGAATCCGGCTACAATTCCGGACTATACCAACTTGTAAAGTAGGTATGAAGAAATGTTTGTTCTGATGGTAACAGGAGCATGAAATTTGGAACACATTTTTGTATGAATCTTAGAAACATCCAGGAAATTTTGGAGAAAGTCCATTAGCAGTGCCAATTTTCTTCAAAGCAGTTATTGTATCAAGTGCAGTTATTAAACTAAGTTATTGTATCAAGTGCAGTTATTGAACTAAGTTATTTACCCGAAAATCGACAAAATTAATAAAATTAATTAATACTTGACAAGGTATGATTTAGGTAGCTGCAGGGGCTATAACGTTTCCGACTCTTTTCATTCCTATCCTCTGCGAAATGTGAATGAAATCTATAGTATTAGCAAGAGTACATACCCCCCCCCCCCCCCCGCACAGTGTGCAACGCCTGGTCCAGCTCTGCATAGGGTCTTTACTCTTGGTCGAGCGTGGTCGGATCTTTGCGTCATGATACTGTACACGTCTGAGGGGAACCTGGGAAGTCGCGGGTACTCTCGGATCAAAAACAACGGTGCCCTGCCTCGAGACCGGCCTTGCGCTGGTGTGGAGTGTACGCATGACATCAGAAGATCCGATTACGCTTGACCAAGACCCTATGCAGAGCTGGATCAGGTTTTGCACACTCTGGGGTGTTATGCAGCAGCACTCTTGCTATTAGGTAAAGAGAAAAGGACCTATTAGTTACTAGGTATGACTAACAGTCCACCATGGTAACCAAGGTAACGAGATAATATACAGTCAGATAGTGCGGCAACAAGGCACATAACTGACAAGGATATTGAGACATTCGACGACCTGACACCAAGCTCCAACACGTCGATGAAGCGTAAACCGGCTACGTTGGAACTGGAAAGGCTAAGGTGCGGAAGAGCCTTCCAAGTTGGAAGGTTGTTGATTTGCACTTCGTAGAGGTGTTGGAGCTTGGCGTCAGGTCGTCAAATGTCTCAACATCCTTGTCAGTTATGTGCCTTGTTGCCGCCTTATCTGACTGTATATTACCTCGTTACCTTGGTTACCTTGGTGGACTGTTAGTCATAACTAGTTAGTTACAGGTCCTTTTCCTTTTACATATTACTATTGGCTCAACAGTCGAGTTTAAATATGTTACGCCATAATGTTTTGACCATAGGGGTTTGGCCCTCCACACATGCCGGCCAATACAGGTACTGGAGTCAGTGAACCGTGTATCCAGGTACCAATAGTTTGTGCGTGTAGTGTGTGTGTGTGCGCGTAGTGTGTGTGTGTGTGTGTGTGTGTGTGTGTGTGTGTGTGTGTGTGTGTGTGCGTGTAGTGTGTGTGTGTGTAGTGTGTGTGTGTGTGTGTGTGTGTGTGTGTGTGTGTGTGTGTGTGTGTGTGTGTGTGTGTGTACAGTGAGGGCTGCGTCCTACCACCCACCAGCCTGTATAGTGTCACAGACGTCGTGAGTTTACGAAGGCTGACGAAAATGACGAGGGTCTCCGCTGAGCATTCGCCTGGACACTAGCTCAGTGGTAAAAGCATGGCTGACCTAAAAGTCCCTGGCTCGAGTCCTGTTGGTGATAGTTAGCGTACTTCTACGACTTTCCCCATTTTTAAAGACCCTTAACTTAACAAAATGTTGCCTGCTGATCGTAGTAATACGTGAAACTCAGAGTTGTACTTGGTCCGCGTCAGCGATATTGTCGCTTATCTTTCAGCTTTGTTTATATGTCGCCAATGCTCACTTGGCGGCCCATTTCATCCCAATTTTGTTTAGTAAGGTAGTTTGATAGTGCCTGAAAGGTCTAGCTAGATTTCGAGTGGATTTCGAGAGCGATTGGTGGGTGATTCTGATTGATACAGCGCCACAGCAAAATAGATTATCTTTTTACGCTCTGCAGGCAAGAGCAGCGCAAGCCACAAGAAAGTAATCGGCTACTCGGAATCAGCTCCATTTTGCTGAACGGCCGAGATCGCTCACCTCAGGGATCACTCATCAAGCTGAGATCACAGCTCCCTTACCTCCAGCTCAACGCTCGGACTATCCAGCGCGTCGTGGAGATTTGCAAGTAATGTACGCGTCGTCGTCGTTCAAAATAAAATCTTGCAAAGAACGGCGTCTGATTTGAACCACACAGGCTGTCGTGCTGCCCACACGAAGTCCTATAGAGAAGGCGACCGTCACGATCGACTTCTCTTTAGAAAATAGCCAGGCAGCGGAGAGGAAGAGAGATGAGCTTGCAAAAGCAAGAGAGTCGATCCCGAGCAAAAATATTTGTCGCCAGGTACGAGAGCAGCGACGAGGAGGACCGAAAAAAGTAGGAACCCTTCCTTGGACAATAAATTCCTCGCAGCTCGTTGTCATTCTATACCTTACCGTCCATCGTACCAAGTTTAATCACTTCAAGTGCACGCGTTCATGTCCAAAGTCTAAGTTCAAATTGTCGAAAGATAAGCGACAATATTGCTGACGCGGACCAAGTAACAAAGCTGCCAATCTCTCTCTTGTGTGCAAGGCTCTACCCTACATGGGTCTTGAGCACTGTTCGGACAGTGAAGCAAACCACTTGACTACATAAAGACCCCTGTAACTAATGACTATTCTTGCTCATGTTATGTTTTGCACCGTTGTCCCTACAGGGTTAGTTGCGTCACAGAAGCGGGCATGCAGGCTGGGAAAAGTACCTTAAGCGTTGGATCAGAGTGTATGAATGATAGGAGTAGTCTGATTCTAGCCTTACTGCATGTCGCCGGCCTGCCGATCGGCCAGAGTAATGGAATGAGCCAGAGCGATACAAAGAAACTGAATGCACTGTATCACGGGAAGTGCAATGTCCATTTTGCACAGCGTATCTCCATCTCTGTTAATGACAGTGACTGGCTGCGTTGTGGGAACAATTGGAACGGCCTCTGTGCTCGCCAACAGTGCCCAGAATTGCTGCATCCAACTGAACCCGCCTGTGGAAGTAGTACGGAGTCGGAATTCTACCTGAAACGTGGCGGCAGTGCGATCCGCAACACTGAAGAGGTTCTGCACAGTGGAGACCAGGTGTACCTGATGGTGAGACCTGCAGTACCTAGCAGATCCAAGCAGCCCATTCCACTCAAATGTCATAGCTTCGAGGGTGTGTTCTTTGCGTGCAGACCCAAGGAAAATACGGAGGGAACTCCTCTGACCGTGCACGCTTTGAACGCCGCCAGCTCGGGCGGTCGGGAGCTGATTACGGAGGCAACTGAAATCGCACTCTGCTTCGACATTCCCTCGCGTGCCGGCACCTTAGCAACCTATTGCTTCTTTTGTGCTGGTGACCAAGTTTTAGCCGATAATACCTGCGAGGCGCGACTGTGCAACGGTGGACCTCAAAATTGCCAATACATGAAGAATATGAGTCTTGTCCCGATGAAATTCCGACAGTGGCTGAGCGACAGTGCCGAGACAGTGCAGTACGACCGCACAATCTCATTGCGCGCCGGATCTCGCCATGGTCTGGATGGAAGTTCCCATTTGCTCTGCACCAGCTCCATCTGTAACCTAGGTGACTGCCTGAGGAATGCCTCCCACAGCATTACTTCCGTTGCCAGCAACACACACTCCTCAAAGATGTGTGATACGGGCCTTTTCCGATTCATGCCAGTGAACGGCGCAATACCAGAAGACGGTCTCCTTCGATATGGCGCCATGGTTACCATAAGGACAACTCGTGGTCAGTCAAATAATCTTGTGTGCCCTAGTGATTATTCAACCTGCTATGTTGGAACATGCGCTGACAATGACCAGAATTGTGCTGCCTCAAACTTCATTGTACGCCATGCAGCCGGCTCAAGCCGTCCCTCCACAGTAGACGGCAGCCCAGTACTATCTGACGGCCGTGTTGTTCTGTGTAGAGGCGAGACTGGGCTCGAGGTGTGCCTATCCTGCAAAGGTGGCGGCTCCTCCATCAAACCAAAGCATAGTTGTCAACTCAGCTCCTTGAGAGGCTCCCACTTCTTCGTCTCCCAGTGGCGCCTTCCCCAGGCCTGACAAAGTACTTACTCTTCATTGCTATCACTCCCACACAATCCTCCTTTTCTTTTTTTCTTCATTTTCATCAGTTTTCCTCTTTATGTTCACGGTCCAAGCCAGTGGGAACACTGCTTGTAATGTGAGTTGCCTCTCTTTCGCACTGCATTGAAAGAGCTTGCACTTCTGACACAAGTCGACTTCCGATGAATGCACACACGTCTAGGAGATCCCCCCGATAGGCTATGCCTTTGGGAAATCCTTTAAATAATAAATACAAATAAATACAAATCTACACGTCGTGCTCGTACTTGGCACTTGCCAGCACCTATGACTGCTACTCCGATGACTGATGGCTCTCTGGAGATCTCCTCTGTAGATTTACATGTACCGGTAGTAGTCGGGAGGTTCTGCTCTACGTTTCGGGAACGCGACGCAAAGAATCAGGCGAACTCTCTTCGCGTTCCCGTAACGTAAAGAAACCCTGTTCTGCTCTACGCTTCACGTAGAGAAGTCACGTGGAATGTGTATTGGGAATTTCCCCTTCCATATTTGACTTGCTACAATGTATCGGTATGCCCCCACATGAGCGCGACCCAAAACAGCGCCGTTGACTTCAGCGCCCCCCAAAAGCCCCATCCCCATAACTGGACATCCCCAAAACAGACCACCCCGTCAGCGCGCACGCTCAATACAGGTCGACTCATTTACACTCAAACCCAAAAGATGGACACTCGACTTGTCAAAGACTCACATCATGATCAACTCGAAATGGCCAGTTCAGTATTGAAGGGCGATATTGCCTGGACTCAATTTATAATGAACTCTAGAAAGCAATGATGAACTAAAAAAAGCAATTATCGTCGCAGAAGGCAATGATCAACTCAAAAAGAGCAATGATCGTCTCAAAAAACAGTTCACTATTAATTTTTTTGGTTTTCCGAAAATGGTAATCTGCAATGGACTGTCATTAAAACAGAAAAAGAAAATAATAAGGCACCCATTTTGATAGTCCAGGGGATGGCCCACGCCTGGTAAAGAGAAAAAATAGAGAAAAGAAAAGACGGATATTTCACAGGAAGTACATATACATGTACAATGGGGACACAGTGCAGTTCAGTCACTTTTTTAAGAACGGGTTTCCTCCTGATATCCACCATGGTAATACTAACATCAAGAGTACATAACACTGGTTATGTAAACAAGAGCCTGCACATTATGGGTCACGTGTGTAATGAGCTGGCTTATATTCGGACGTCAACGTAATTGGTCGCGCCAAAATGGGGCGTGCAAGAGACGAGACGAGCTGTGGTGACACAGTGTCACATTAGGTCGCGCTGTACTGGGGGTGCTAATATGAACACGCGCCGTTTATGGTTGCGCTGTTTTGGGTGTAAATCAATGTATCCTATGCGTATGGGAAGAGTTCAACCTACGCAGAATGGTGGGTTCGAATCCCACTCATCGCATGAAGTTTAAAGAAGAGATTTATTTTAGGGTACCCTGTAAGAAGGCCTTAGGCCTGTGGGGATTGCCCTATCAAAAATTTGATAATAATAATAATAATAATAATAATAATAATTTTGGCAGTTTTCTGCATGCAGCTTTTTTGTTTGTTTGTTTATTTAGAGTCGAAGAACAAACAGGCAAATTTGCCTAATTACATGATATCGACTAAAAAGGAGAATAAATTATAAAAGGCCAATGAAGGTAATGACACTGAGTAGAGTGGGTAGTAAAGTATTACTTTGTTAAAGCCAGTTAGGCCAGTAAAGGAAATAATAGTACAGCGGGCAGTGGCATTACTGAAAAGCAGCATGTGCTGGGAGGGATCGCATGAATCGGTGGTACTGTGGGATTTTCCTGATGTCGGGCTGGAGCCTGTTCCACAGTGATACACATTGGAATGAGGCAGAATGTGTGCCAGCGGATGTCTTAGTGACTGGAAATTTAAGTGCTCGATTTCCCTCACTACGTGTAGCACGGCCGGCATTAAGAGGACTGAACATATCGGTAAGCAATGTGCTGCATTTACCCTGAAGGCAGCGCCAAGTGTAGCCAAGCAGCTTGTGGCAGTACATAACTTCTAGCGAGTGCAATCGCAATTGGCAATACAGCGGCGCAGATGGTGATGCAAATGGAGCGTTGTAAACACAGCGGACTGCGCGCTTGAGTAGCCGCTCTAGGCGCTCGAGCTGATGTGAGGTGAGGCCAGCAGAGAAACAGTTGCTAGCATACAGGAAGTCAGGAAGGATCAGGGACTTCAGGTATGTGATGCGGCACGGGAGGGGCATGCAGCGCCTGTTTCTAAACAGGACAGCTATTTTACAGGCAGCTCGCTTGGCGATCTGGTTGACCATTGTGGTCCACTTTAGATCTTGGTCCATGTGGACACCAAGATACTTTGCGGATTCTACTTGTGCCAGCTGAACTCCAGAGCACATAACGCTGACACGAGGATTCACAGAACGATGGGCAGGGATGAACAAAATCTGGGTTTTACTCTCGTTTAGTACCAGGTTCCTGCTGGCAAGCCATCTGGCCAGGTGTGTAACTGCAGAAGACATATTGCGTTCCAGCTGATGTTTGTCCCTGCTACTAATATAGAGCATGATGTCATCTGCGAACTGAACAGCTGATCGACACCCAGCAAATCCGTACGCATTTTCTCTGCGTGTGCCACAACGTAGAGAACCTCATCTCCGCGTAGAAATCTGGAGCCAAAACACGCCAAGCTGTAGACTCTAACCCAGACACCTGCTCTCTACGTGATTTCTCTACGTTTCACGTATAGCAGAACCTCTCTAGTGTTCGTTCGGGAAGTCCCTACATTCACATCGTGCTCTCTGACCTTACTAATGTGACATTACTGATGGTATGGTATGGTGGTATTGATTTATTTGAATTCGGTATCTCAACAGTACATTGTACAACTTGGGAAGATCCGAATGACATAGATACATAAACATAAAAGTGGAGTAGGTGCTACAGCTGATCATTTTATCGCAGGTTGTGGGACTAAACTAATACCAGTATGCAAGTACACAAGAAATAAAAGCTGAATAAATACGACTGCATGACATTGGAGAAAAGCACCAATTAGAGCAAAACAAAGCGACACATCACTCATTGAAAACAAGGAGCTGTTTTAACCGGGTACATTATGGCCCGTCATTAAGAAGGCAGGCAAGATGGGCGTTAAATGCAGAAGACGTATTGCAAGACTTCATTTCGAAGGGCAGAGCATTCCAAAGTAAAGCAATCCTACTAGACAATGAGCGATACCCGCATGCAGTCTTATATCGGCATAACGAAAGATTATTTGCAGAAGAGCCGCGAGTGGTGTAAGCAGGTGTACTGTGCCTACAAAATAGAGAATCTAAACTGGCAACTGATGACGTAAGTTTCGACGGCTAGTCTTCAGTAATAATTATTGTATTGTTTGATTCTCCAGGTTGGTACAGATTCTGGAAATAGGCCATGCGTCTAAAATTGACGTGCACCCTTCGGCCATGCATGCATTCGCACAATGGTACTGTGATAAAACTTTCTGCCTGTGAAAGTGTATGTTGACCTTTCTGGAGACTGCTGCTGAGTGGACATACTACAAGTGTGACGTTTTCAGCTGGTGAATAGTACTGAATACTAGTGCATTTATGCACAAAGTATGGTCACAAGGGGTTGCGATTGGCATGAATTTGTAGCATGAAGTGGTAAGATTAGGCATTATAATGTACTGGTTGTTTATTATGGATCTTCGGGGTTCAATAAATGTATTGGACGCATGTTTTAAAGGCTAAGATCAGGTCTAGAAACGGATTAGAATCGTTAGCTGGCCTCGCTGCATGGTTCTTGGACTGCGAACAGTCGTCAAAGGTGGACTGCATGTGTCCACCCGCAGTGTTCGTAGGGTTTGCCTTGTTCCATTGGAGTTTGAAGTCTTCCTTGACGCCTGTCCGCAGCACAGGTCACAGTGTGAAGAGGACGGAAGGAATTGCAGAGTGGAGGACTATGACGTTTTGGAGCGTTTGTATTGCATTTTCATCCATTGTGCTTCTTTTGACCATAACTAAAGGAGGCTTCATAACATGATCGTAGCTTCAATCTTCTCAGTTATTACAATAGCGTTTACTCAAGGTCCTGGAGCGGCGCATAGCACCCAGGGCTGACAAAGAGAGAACTGCTACCTCGCCGCCACCCAAGTTGCTCGATCCTCATCCAGTTAGTGCTGTACTGGGACCACCCGTCACGACACAACCGGTAACCCGTCATAGCTATTATTTTTATTTATTTATTATTTATGTCACTCAACTCGTAGTCCATGACCAATTGGCACGCAAAGTGCGAGAGAGGGGTGATAGACCACCTCGGCAAGAAAAGAAAAGAAAAGAAAAGAAAGGAATAAAGAAAAAGAGAAGAAAGAAGGATAGACAAGAATCCAGCAAGGAGATCCTATCGTACTACATTATGCGATCGGAGTGCATTTTTTAAGCTGGAAAGACATTTTGATATCTTAACATGCTGAGGAAGTTGCAGCCAAAAGCTGTAGGACAAAAACAGAGGAGAGTTGGTAAATGCGGCTGAATTAGCACGAGAAAGTGAGAGACTATTACGAGTGGACCGGGACAGAGAAAACCAAATGAATACGGAGAGATGAATGGGAATTTTACCTAGGCGAATTCGGTGGATCAAAGTGCAAAGTTGCTGTTTGCGAATATCTTGCAGTGGCTGAGTATTGCTGATACAATAGAGCTCATGACTAGGAAATAAACGCTACTTGTTAAACAATATTTTAAGAAGAGATTTATGTTGGATTTCAAATTTGTTCACAAGATGCTGACTAGACTACACCAAAACTGACATGCATACTGGAAAATAGGTAATAGATACGAGCGATAAAACATAGACCTTTTGACACACCTTTTGACCTTTTGACGCCCATCGCCGGAGGCGATGATAGCAATGCTACGGCAGAAATCATAGCAACTTGTGCTGGGATTGCGCCATTCAACAGCTTGCAAGGCTGAAGAATTAACCATCACTATTCAGCCTGGTCTACACCATACAGCTATTCGAAGTGACTTTTCCTGGTCAGTGAATCCCTATTTTTGGTCTTTTCATTTTTTTGTTCCCGCACACACATCACACCACATACTCCGGCATGCACTGGCTGTTGGTAGCCACCCAGGAGAATGAAAGGAAAGTCAGGAAGAGTCTGAAAAAGAGAAGAAAGACGTGTGTGACCATAATCGTCGGGAATCGAACCCGCAACCTATCGATTGGAAATCGCTGCACATACCACTGCACCATATGGGACACACACACACACACACACACACACACACACACACACACACACACACACACACACACACACACACACACACACACTCTCTCTCTCTCGCTCTCTCTCTCTCTCTCTTCTTCCCCAAATCCAAAAATGTCAAGGCACCTCAGTCGAAGAAAAGATTGGACGCAGTTCAGTTCCGATCTTCAGGCCTTCAGCATTAACAGTTTTACATGCAACATGAGTGATTGCGACTCGATGGTGGAAGAATGGTAGGCGAAGGCAGTCCTCGACCTCTATGCCCCGGAGACACTTTGCAAACGGCGGCGACTCCCTTGCCCTTGGCTGCCTCCAGAACTCCAGCAGGCAGTTCGAAACAGGTTCCATCAAAGTCTGAAGCGTAATCCGGGTGATGCTGAGCTTGGCAAGAAACATCGAGATCAACGCTCCATTTGTCGTCGCTTGGATCGGAAGCTAAGAAACCAGTACTTTCGCGATCAATGTGGATTACACGCGGCTGATACCAGAGGCTTGTGGCGCACACTGAATACAGTAACCGGTCGCCGTGTTATTCATCATGCGCCCATCATCCCTGTTTAGGATCTGCAAGATTCGTTTTAAAAACGGTTTTCGAGCGTTCTCTGCAATCCTCAACGACCTTCAAACTTGAACTCACATGCCACCACACCGGTACACGAGTCCCACTTTGCCCGCTTCACGCCCCTATCCGTCCACTCTGTTGAGCGGATGCTTTCTTGGGTCGACCAGCACAAGGCAACTGGTTATGACGACATACCAAACCTGGTCCTGAAGAAGTACTCGTCCATGCTTGCACCGTCATTGATCCGCATCTTCAATGTTTCCTTTCAGACTGCTAAAGTCCCAGTAAGCAGGCCAATGTCACGCCACTATTCAAAGGCAGTGATCCTGAACTACCGACCAACTATCGGCGACAGTATGCGAACTGAGTTTCCGGAAGAATATTCTCGGACCCGAAGTATCGAACAACTTCACGGTGGATTGCATGTTCTAGGAGGCGTGATACACTAGGAAGGAGACTTATTGGTCATCGTTCGACGGAGGATGCGCTGACACTGGCCGTACATCGATGGAATACAGCCAGGGCCCGGAAGCAGTCCACTGGTATTGTGTTTGTCGATATGTCAAAAGCGTTTGATAAGGTTCGCCACCAAACGCTGCTAGATGATCTTCACGGAAAGGGTGTACGTGGCACTGCTCTGGCCTGGTTTGCCAGCTATTTGTCGGGTCGGAAACAACGCGTTGACCTTATTCAGGCCAATGTTCCCAAAATTACGGGAACACATCTTTCCCCATGCGATTTGGTCAAGGGAAATTCATTTTCCTCCGCACTTTCTGTTTATATACATATGATGATCAAGGATCTTGGAATATTTGTCAGGATTTTTGAAATTTTCAAGTATCGGAATATAACGCGAAATGTCATGAATTTTCGGTACTCGAGCGTACTTCAGAAATTGAGATTACTGGTGTGAAAACAGTCTTTATCAGACTAATCTACACGTAAGAAGTGCACTCTGCTACTATGGCCACCCAACTGGCCTGAATATTCACCGAAAATTTGGTCATGGCACATAGAAACCCGACGTCTTTCTTCGATGGGAACGTTGGCCTGATCCGACACCCAGATATACCTCATTTTCACCAGATTTCAGGAACCAGTATATCTAGCGCATATGCCTTGTTTGTAACATCCGTATAAACGTGGATATATAACTGATGGAGCCTTTTTGATGTTTTGATGGTGATTGGACCGTCTTCATGGTAACCAAATTTGGTATTATATTTTGTGATTCACTAGCATGCGGAATACAGCAATGTTTTGCGAGGCTGACATTTGCCAAAGTAAAGATTGCTAAACAGTCTCCAAAGGGATAATAATACTTCTGAAGTAGGTTTTCTTTTCTGTAACAAGATTCACTTGAACAATATTCAACAAAGTATGGATTCTTTATGCCGTTCTCCTGGACTTTCGATGATTGTTTCCTCCGTGCGGTTGCATTTTTGTCAGAAAAATATTGCTTTACCTGTAATTCGGTAAGGCAGAGGGAAAGGTTTACAGTAGCAGAGTCCTTTCTGGAAGGGGACTCAAAAGTGATTCCAGTGGAAGCTAAGGACATTTTTGAGAACTCCAACACACTTCAGGACCTTTTCATAGATCTGTAAAACGTCTCGACAGTGTATAAGCGCTGCGGAGAAATCGGAAGTTTCTCTCTCTGCAGTCGAAGCGAATGGCCTACGCGTCCATGGTAGGCCTTGGCGGATAGTGCTCGAAAAGCAGTGAAATTGGCAGAACCATACAAACCTTATGGCGGGCAATTCCTCGAATTCTGCTCCATTTCTTTATCCACATACCAAACATGCATAAAATTACCAGAAAATGTACTTAATTCTGCCAATTTTTCTGCCGGCATTATCCGCCAAGGCCTAGTCCATGGTAGAATCCAGGATCCGCTACGGGTGCTCAGCTTTCTTTAGCTCTCTCTCCAAGGCTGAAGCGGGATTCACAGAAGCTTTTTGTGATGCGACATGCGATGCGACTGCCGCGAAACCGGGAAATCGCCAAATCGCAGCCATCTCGCACCCCACGCAACTGCCGCAACTGGGCCATCGCAGAAGTTGAGCTTGGCTCAACTTTTGCGATGCGACAAGCAATTTGGCGTACGATTTTGACCTTTTCTACAGCAAAGTTGTACAAAGCTTCAAGAGTTGCCTATAAATTTGTGCAAGTTGTGCCAAACAGCGCGAATATCATGGTGACGTACCCAAATCAGCAAGACGTTGTCGCATCGTGACTTCTTCTGTCAATGGTACTTCGCGAGTTCGCATTGGACGCATCTGTCGCAGATAACGTCGCATCTCGTGTCGTATCGCAAAATATATCTTCTGTGAATCTGCTTCACGATACTTCAACGCCTATGCAACCTAGCCCTGCGAGCCGTGTACAACCTGAGCTCCCGTACCCGTATGACTCCCGTGTATGCGGAACATAACCTGCTTCGTGTACACCAGCTCTTGCGTGAGACAATGTGCTCGCTGGTCTACCGGTACCTACATTTCACCATGGAGCAGCCGCTGATCAGCGCATTACGTTATATCCACTATTTACTGTATTTGGACATTTTGTCACTCCGACTAGGGCTGGCCAAACGCGCGGCTCCCAACAACATCTGCTGCAGCTTCCAGCCAGAACTCATCCCGTGTCTCTTTCTGCTGCACGCGTTTGGAACGGTCTTCGACCTGATGCGAGAAACATCACGTCCCCCCTCCAGTTCAAGGGTGTGTTGCACGCGTATTGTCTTACTGTAGCGTGAACTGCAACCCCCCCCCCCCCTCCCTTGTCTTGAGTACTAGTATGTAGTAGTCTTGATGTTCTGATACATGCCGAGTCTAGCTGTATGCTCAGTCTCCGGCTAGCTGTATGCTCAGCCTATACATTCTTGATCTTATCTTTTCTTTCTTTTCTCTTTTTCTTTTTTTAAATGTTTTACTGCCAGAAGTCTTCATATAAGGAGGCATATGTGCCTGTTTGTTGTACGACTTTACATAAATCCAACCAACCAACACACACGCACGCACGCACACACACACACACACACTTGTACTTGTTCTTGTACTTGTTGCACACTGCCAAAACCGGTCACGTGGGTCTCCCCGGGAGAGGGGAGAGAGACTCAAAAGGAATCTTGGAAAGATGACTCAATTGGCTATTGAACCGCCCAACGGCCGACACCCCCTGAAATCCCCAAAACTCTGGGTGGACTTGAAAATGATCCCACTTATGGGCTCACCACACCTCAGTAAGTGGGTGAGGACAAGGTGCAGAAAAAGGATTGACGGCATCAGGGTATCCGTCCTGGGATCCAACTGCAGTTACCCCTGCCCCCAGTGAAGGTAATACGTGCTACTAGTGTGGGTGGCTAAATCAGAGTGGATCTGATATTAGCTTCACTAGCACCATTGATTACACAAGAGTTAATCTAGCCAGAAGCAGTCCATGGTTAACAGGTATGTATACTTCAAATAGAAAGTATATGAACCCTGGAACCAACAAAGGTGGCAGGTACAACATTACACCTTCATGTAGCCGAGCCCGTTGGCAACAGACCCAACACAATCAGGCATAAGTGTACCCACCAACCGAACTAGCTGGCACACACACACACACACACACACACACACACACACACACACACACACACACAGAGCACGCATGCACACACAAACACACACACACGCAAACACACACACAAACACACGCACACACACACACACACACACACACACACACACACACACACACACACACACACACACACACACACACACATACACACACACCTCAGAACGTGATAATCAGAACTTTCGGGACGCATTTTTTTGGGAACTATAGGCAAGTTGATTGAACGCCAAAGGCAGATAACTGTCGTGAATTATCAGCGAGGCCACGGATACGTACGTTGACGATCCCCTGATGTACCCACAAAAATGAGCCTCTCATCAAGATGCTAGGCCATATTCACCTGACCTACACCAAGAAAAATTTGGAAAATAAGCATATGAGGAAAGGGGCACTTGTCATTCTCGTTACCATAGTAAACATGACATTCTCGTTACCATAGTAAACATGACATTCTCGTTACCATAGTAAACATGACATACCCAGAAGAGAGCCCTGGTTACGTGTCAGAGTGCTCCATGCAAGATTCGCAGAGCTTCAAAGACGGAAGAAATCCAGCAAAACAAAATTAAATGACACAATTATAACTGCTATCTCTGAAAACATGGAAAGCAGTGCATAAATATTATCTATTTCTGTTTCACTGGATTTTAGTTTGTAAACAGAACACAAAGAGGAGACAAAGATGAAAAAGAAGCAAGAGAAAAGAAGGAAAGTTTGGGAATGAATAAGATGAGCCTTGTCATACCTAGACGAGCTGCCATTGTGAGATGAAGAAATGGGTGCCTTTGGAGCTAAGTCGACAGTTCTGTTTGGTGATCTTGGAGGACTTGTCAGCTCTGCAGTGAATGCATTTGTTCGACCTCGTACACAGGGCAACACGGCCATCAGATAACACTGTTTGGCCATCTTTGGTAGCGAGATTAGAGCTGGTTGGTCGACGTACAATGAATTGTGTGCCAAGACAACCCTGGTCACCATTAGTGCATGCTTGCATGACGCAGGCTGAGTGACGACCGATACACAGAAGAGCACTTGGCTGACCTTGAGCCGTTACAATTCTTACCATGTCGTCGTACCGGAGAAGACCGTCGTCTGGCATCGTGTCCTTCACTGGAACGAATCGGAAAACGCCCGCGTCGCACATCTTTGAGGAGTGTGTGTTGCTGGCTGCAGAGGTAATGCTGTAGGAGGCCTCCTTCAGGCACTCGCCTCGGCCACAGGCGGAGTTGGTGCAGCGCAAATAGGAGCGTCCATCCAGACCATGACGGACTCCGGCGCGCAGCGAGATTGTGCGTTTGTACTGCACTTCTGAGCCGGACGTCTCGCTGCGCCACTGTCGGATTTTCATCGGGACAATCCCTTTTTCGCTGTTCATGTAGCGCGTGCAGTTTTGCGGCCCTCCATCGCACATGCGTGCCGAGCAGGCAGCACTATCGATGTTGAGTGAGCCCTTGCACCAGAAGCACCAGGTGTGCGACTGATTTTTGAAACAGAGTGCGATTTCAGTTGCCTCCGTAATCAGCTCTCGACCGCCCGAGTTGGCGGCGTTCAAAGCGTGCACGGTCAGAGGAGTTCCCTCCGTATGTTCCTCGGGTCTGCACGAAAAGAACACCATCTGGAAGCTATGACACTTGAGTGGAATGGGCTCCTGGGATCTGCTATTTACGGGAGGTCTCACCATCAGGTACACCTGGTCTCCACTGCGCAGAACCTCTTCAGTGTTGCGGATCGCACTGCCGCCACGTTTCAGGTAGAATTCCGACGCTCTGCAATTTCGATACGAGGTTTCAGTTGGATGCGACAATCGTGGGCACTGTTGCCATGCACAGAGGCCATTCCAATTGTCCTCGCAACGCAGCCAGTCGCTGTCCGGCAGAGAGATGGAGATGCGCTGTTCAAACTGGACATAGCGCTGAGCTGGCGATGCGCTACTTGCCGAGGTGCATTGGTCCCGGTACAATCCGTTGAGCGTGTTGATTTCGATCTGGTTCATTCCTGTGCCGTGGCCGATAGTGAGACCGGCGACATGCAGCAAGCCGAGAACCAGATGACCCAGGTCATTCCTGCAATGCGATCCAACTTTCATGTGACTCTCTCCATGCAGCATGCCCACAGGTGCTTGGCAACCGCGCCTGTCAGGACAAAAACGTGCAAGGCAAAAGATGAAGAAGAGTATTGGTTAGTCGAACGTGTCAGAAAAGTGAGAAGCCGGAAGTCGCAGTTGTGCGCTTGAGGATTTAAAAAAAATTCAATTGGAAAATCAAGTACTGGAAGTAATGTTTTCTTTGAGGCAAGGCCGCCGCTTTGCAGAACATGAAACTGCATGATAGCATTTTGACATGTTCAGAGAGTTTTCTCACGATGGCTGAATGCTGGTAGCTTAGCAAAAAGTCATGTTGCGGTGTTCTGTGTGTACTTCCGTGCCGCGAGGTTGCATTCTGCTAGAGCATGGCCGTTGAATACTTCCCCGTATGATTGTGAGTGGGTAACCTTTTTGTTTTGAAGACCAATAGTGGCACCTGGACAAATGTACTTGCAGATTGTCGTGGTACGGGTCTATCCCAATAGTCAGGATGTAACCTCGCTGCTACTGGCTCTTGAAGAAAGCCTAAGTAATGGCCATCAATGGACACGCTGAATTGTATTGCATTATTTCACTGCTGTTGTTCTTAGTGTTAATTCTTTAACTTAGATTTTCTAAAATAGTTCAATTTTGTTTCAGTGTCCTTCAGTACAACAACGAATCCTGGTGAGTGTTGTACGAAAACTTGTTTGAATCCTAATTTTTCTCTACACTATTTCTTCTAGGGGTGAAAGGGGTGATCCGGGTACCCGGGTACGCGTCTGTTTAGCTGCTGATCCGTTAGCAAACGAGTACCCGTTAGTCGTGTATGACGGTATGGTGCGGTATTGTTAGCTGGATTGGACTGTCGCACAGTTCGAGGTACAGTTTGATCGGGTTGTTGGTTGTTTGATCCTGCTTCTCATGACAATTTTGACTGTTTTGCATGTAGCGCAGTAAGTGCGCATGCTGCGCTTGTCTCAATGTAGTGTACTTGCTGTGAATAGCATGACTTCGCATATCCTCCTCGCACGAAATGCGGAAAGCTACTGTATAGTAATTGTTACTATTGGCTGCTAAAGGGTACCCGGTAACGCGCCCGTTTATTTATTTATTGCATCATCATCTCGTGGCAAGCAATGCCAATATTGAATGAGGGAGGGGTGATAGCCAACCACGGCCAAATCAACAAAAGAAAAGTAGTAGACTGTGACATGTATAAGAAAGAAGAAAGAAAGAAGAAAATTCAAAAGAAAGACTGTTAATCCAGGTACCTGTTTGTAACCTTGAAGGATAACCGTTTCATCCCCAATTTCTTCCTATTTTCATCGTTTTTCTTCACATTGTCTCCACTGTTTTACATTGCATGACTAAGTATACACAAATGTCGATTTAGCGTGTCTTATTGATCGCGGTTATCAATTTATTGTCTCCTCGCCGTTTGTTCATTTTTTTGTATTTATGGATTCTCACAGCGCTGGTTCTTATTCTGTGTGTGTGTGTGTGTCTGCTTGTGTGTATGTGCTTGTGTGTTTTGTGTGTGTGTGTGTGTGTGTGTGTGTGTGTGTGTATGTGTGTGTGTGTGCATGTGTGTGTGTTTGTGTGTGTGTTCATGTGTGTGCATGTGTGTATGTGTATGTGTGTGTGTGTGTGTGTGTGTGTTTGTGTGTGTGTGTGTGTGTGTGTGTGTGTGTGTGTGTGTGTGTGTGTGTGTGTGTGTGTATGTGTGCATCTAGTGTGTGCTTTATCAAAGCAGTGTGCTGTCCATATTGGTTACCCAGCAAGTGTAGGATATGCATAGGTAACTGTCTTGGCCGTCCTATTCTGATGTGCTCTGTGTGGTGTAGACCAGGTGTGCATTGGGGGTCGATTCACATGGCTTCGCCAGTTGCGTAAGGTAGACAGTTATCTGGCGCTTGTCTTCATCTGTTTCAATCAGAATCAGATCTGCTATCATTGCTTTATAATGTAAAGAGAAAATCGTTGGGTGTACATCCAGTGCATATGCAGATTTGGGTGCTTCTCTTGCGACGGTCGCATACATAGTATATGGTGTGTGTATGTGTGTGTGTTTAGGTATGTATATGTATGATTGCATGTGTGTTTGTGCTTGTGTGTGTGTTTGTGTGTGCGTATGTGTTTGTGTGTGCGTGTGTGTTTGTGTCTGTGCGTGTGTGTGTGTTTTTTTTGTGGCGTAGGGTTGTCATCACGTGACATGCCTTGCCCTGCCCGCTATCCCGTACATTTCCCGTCCCGTACCGAAAAAAGAAAACTGGTCAGGTATTCAAAGAGTACTTCGAAGACAGGAGCAGAATATCAATCAACTCGGTAGAATGTGTATGAATGCGAAATGTATCGAGGGAATGCAAGCAAAGCGATAGTGCCGATTCGAATCAATGATATGTACGGTTGTAGGATTCCCTTGGTAAAACTCAGACCATAGTGTTTTTTTACAATTTGGTTGAATATACCTGTGTCCGTAGATTAGAATAATTATTAGTTCATGTTTTATTCTAGACCCAAGGTCAAGTTCACATGCATTCATGCAATTAACGCATCCAGTATAGAAGACACTTTAGATCAGATATCAAACGTTTTCGTTACTTTCTCTTCAGGATTACACATGGATTGACTGGAATGCGAAAATGTCTGCTGTGAAGTGTCTTCTGGACAGTTGGCGTTTAATGCGTGGACGCATTCAAACTTGACTTTGAGCACGAATAATTCTTTATTTTCCACCTACGTTCTCCGTTACGATACGTAACGTGCTTTTTTGTTTTGTTAAAAGGAACGAGAGGGCCCAAGAGCCCAAAGCCCTCGCTATGCTTTGTTCATGGTCACACTGTAAGAAGTCATGCGTGTTATTCGAACTGACAGAAACGTCCTTGGGCCTTGAGTGACAAGTTTACGTTTTTATCAGTTCGAAAAGCACACATGATGACCTACATAAAAACAAATCAGTGGCGTGTCCAGTATTCGGCTGAGGGGGTGGGGTGGGGGGGGGGGGGGGTCGGTGCCGGGATGAGTAGGGAGTAGATCACATCATGCTACAGCCTACTGTCCCAGGTCAGCCATTTTGAAAACCGATGTCAAGGAGCCGTAAATCTCACACATCACGAGCAGTATTTCTTTACACGCAGCAACACTGTACAATACGTAGTACATCGTAAAGTTCAAATTTGCCGCTATGTGACGGTGAGCGAAGCAACTGCAATTTATGCGAGTCCAACAATTTCTCACCGCTCAAAGCATCCTTTACATAGGCAGCGGTACTATGTTCACTTGTCACTGTGCGCTTGTCTTCATGTTCTGGCCGCTCGCTGACAACAGGTGCTTCCACGTCTGGCGGAGTGTGACTGTCAGTCTGCTCCGAAAGTGCAACTGGAATAACAGCGACTTCATAAACTCCCACTGTTTCCTGTTGGAGCGGCAGCAGGAGTTGCGCCGCAACAGGAACGCTTTTCAAAAAAATCCATCCAGGCTCCGCTGGCTAGAGCTTGGCCTTTTTGGGATGTCGCTGAGGCATCGAAGAAAAGTCTTCGAGTCAACCAAAACACGATTCGAACGAGGATGATCGCCTGAGCCTTCGGCATTCGAATCGTGTTTTGGTTGACTCGAAGACTTTTCTTCGATGTTTGTACGTTGAAGACGCATCGAGTGCGTCCCCGCACGCAGGGATCACACTGTGCGACACTCAACAGTACGAGTGTTCACAGTCAGGTCACCGTGTTTCTGTAACCATGCATGCTCACTGTACTCTGTAGATTGTACAATCAACACCAGCTCGAGCACAGTACAGTGCAACCGCTTTTGGACGACCGTTTCAGGACGCACGCGCGCCCTGAGCCTAGCGCTAGCTACCATAATACATGTAGCTAGCCCTGCCCTTTATTTTTGGAAACCAGGTCGAAACTTTTGAGGGGCGGGGGGGGGGGGGGGGGAGCGCCCCCGCCCCCCCCCCCCTAAACCCGCCACTGCAAAG
>NC_088648.1:15793000-15820500 GCF_964019385.1 Sycon ciliatum | reverse complement strand
CACTCAGACAGAGGATTTTGAAAAAATGCCAGCATGAGAGCACGCTCAGCCACAAACACAGACCAGGGCGACTATTGATCCAGAATTTTGATTTTATATGAGGCAACGTTAGTAATAGTTATCTGCCCTCTTGCAAAGCTCTGCTATATTTTCCACTTTGCAAAGTGTGTTTGTAGCCATCGAGTGCTTTTGCGTAAACTGTAAAAATGCTACCAAGTTTTGCTTACCGGAAGAATTTATAGCTTCTTTGCACCTCCAATGGGAAGGCAAGGGAGTATTTTATCAGTAACAAAATAACAAACCGATCAGGAGCGGGATTTTTGCCCAGGTTGTCCGTCCATCACCGAGACAATATTTGATTTTATCAAGGCTTTAACAATCAGTTACCGTATTGTCTAGAGTAGAAGCCGCCTTTTAAACACTAGGAAGTCACCCAAATAAGTCGGTTCGGCTTATACTACGATGATCAAATAATTAAAAAAATTAACGGTGATTAGATAGAGTTAATGTCCGAATTTCACAGCAAAATCTGTCTGCGATTTATACACCAGTGCGCTTTATACTCTGGAGATGCGGTAAAAAATGGATGGAATTGCTGTGAGTAATGCAATGTGTGCAGTCATCAGCAACACGTAATGGTCTACACCTGCCTCCATTGGAACAGCTTGTAACTGTAAATACAAAATGGGTTTGTCAACTGACAACCGCTCTAATCAGTTGATATTCACTCCTTGGCGCATGCGCTGGATGAAAAATTCTTCTTTTAGCGATCTCGAAAAATCATTGATATTTCGGGCCAGACATCCATCGTCAGAACAATTTACAAGGGGCGAACCTGGTTCTTGTAACCCTAAGAACGTTTATTGCGACGATCGTCAGCTAGAGTACAGTCACTGAATGGTAGAGTAAGACGATCAAGGTGTTAAACAAAGAGAAAAGGGCAGGTTCAAAGTTAACGGCAATAGCTAAGAACATGGCAATATTAACAGATTGAAATTTCGACGCGATTGAGACCCATGTACTATAGAAGGTCAAAAAGACAAAATGAGAAAATGTCATTGGCTCCAACAAACCGCTCCAGTGCTGACATCATGTATATACCACAGTGCTGGGAACTGTAATCCGACCCCCCTCACATCGCAAAGAATGTGAACCCACCGCTCAGGGGGTCGGATTTCAGTCGCCAGCACTGTACAGTCAACTTCGCTTATAACGACACTCGGCGGGGCATCAGAAAAGTGTCCTTATTCGCGAAGTGTCGTTATACCCGAAGTCCCATTATATGTATTACAGTTGGATGGGACTTTGCTCTGGGCATGGAAATTCTGTCGTTATTCGCGAATTGTTGTTATATCCGCAGTCGTTATTAGCCAAGTTGACTGTACTACGTTTTAGGCTACTAGTATGGCGCGCAAGCCCGTGTTAACACCGAGACCATAATTATGTCCGTGTTGGGGGCTTGCCTCACCGGCACAGGCTTGCTTTGCAGCCTCTACTATCCATGCTGTTTTTTTATTATTGTATATTCTGTGGTTTTCTCCCCTTCTGACAAGTAGGTTGTGAACTTTAAAAAACAACCAAAACAACATGAAAATGATGACTGTGTTCAGGCCTCATAGATACAATGTACCTGTTCTTAAGTTATTGTCTCCTCATGAAGTTTTCTAATAAATTCAAATACTGTAAAACCGGAAAGTTTAACGACCAAAAAGTTTAACGTTTTTGCCATGTTGGCATGATAACGTGCAGAAAGTTTAACGATGGCTACCTGGCCACCCAGAACATGCAGCGATGTATGCGCATCTTTTAAGACATCTCGAACCGGGTTCGTGATAACATTTATTCAAATAATGAAAAACCATTGGTCGTTAAAACGTTAGACTTTGTGACTCGTTAGAATTTCCTGTTTTACAGTAGCCGAATTTTCCGGCAACTCCAATCATCAGGACAGGGTCCGTCTACTCAGAAGTCTACTTCCAAGTAGATGTCTTGAGAAGTGTAAATATTTCTTCTGTGCGATTGCTCAATCTCCGGACAGCATGCTGTTTCGACCTTATCAGGTCCCCTCAGGGGGAGCTCTGAGTTACATGTACTGCTCGAACTGATCGCAATGAACGACTGTCTTCTGCGCGATTATAATACTTTGATCGTACTTCACGTGCACTTCATTGTGGTGAAGAATTTCTGAAATGTGCCCCAAGAAAATATTTTGATCGTAGGTGAGATGTTGCCCTGTGGCTGTTGGTGACCGCATTCATACATGACATTTCCCTATGATTGTTTTATAGCACCCGCCGACTCTTACAACTGAAATCAGTTAAAGGAACGCAAATGACTCAACCGTGGTTTGGAGAGTACTGTGTGAGTTGCTATAGACTGGTGTCACATCTATCACTGCTCTTTCCCTTATTTTCTGCCTATGCAAGTCGCAACTCTTGTTTTGAGTTGTTTTTCTTCTGTCTTTTCTGTCCCTACTAGTTGCTGTTACACTCACTGATCCTTATGCACAGATATACAGCATTCCCTCACTAGTGGGACCATTGTTAATATGCTAGGGCCTGTTTTGGACTTCCCACTCCAAATAAAGAATACAAACAAAACAATCACATAATTATGACAATATGGGACAGCCATGTTGGTTCCAAGTCATCGTTAATTTTGATATGGATCACATGATGTCGGTGGCCATTTTGTTTCCACTGTCTACATGCCACGATCACTTTCTGCACAACTTTTGTCACGTGACCTAGATGTGAAGCCACTCTATAAAGGAACGAAACTCTTTTTAAGTTTGTGTTAAAATTGACACTTACTCATGTTCTCGTTTTCTGCAAACTTCACCATGATCTTGCCATCAGGCCATACAGCATTGGTCTGAGCAGGCGCCAATTTGGCGGTCGTTGGGCTGCCCTCGGAGGTCGACACCTTTCCAGAATCCTGCTGGGATGATGAAACACTTGCCATTGCAGACTGTACAGCGCAACCAGCCAGCAGAGCGGCACAGAAAAGGACCGCACTTCGACAACTCCCACTTAGCGCCATGATCTCAAACTATGTGACAGCAAGCTGAATGGATTCAGAACAGATCTCTCCAGGAAATACTGTGCAGAGTAAACGTCGTTTGAGGTCGTCGTAGAGACAATCAGGAACTTAATTTCGCCAGACGGCAATAATACCAAAATAAGCTGTTTGCAAATACTGCCTGGACTTATAAACGCTTTCTCCCATTTACTCACATAGCGCCACACGTCCTAGAAGAGCGCATTACGGAACATTTTCAGCATACACACTGCATAAAGAAGACCAGGGCGCCCAATTGGACCTCGATTGGGAGCCAAATGTTTACGTTCTGAGAATGTTCGGCTACTATTTCTAGATTTGTACAAAGCGGAACAAAGCCAATTTGATCCCAATCGGATCCCATTTGTAACTTTCCTGGCATGCTCGGCTACTATTTCGGCACGAGTAATGTGTACAAAGCGGAACAAAGCCAATTTGATCCCAATCGGATCTCAGTTGTAACTTTCCGGGCATGCTCGGCTACTCTTTTGGCACAAGTAATGTACAAAGCAGCCCACGACTGTACAAATAATGTACAAATCAGCCCACTACGCAGCTTACCCGTACGCGGTCCCAGATCAAGGTACTAGGTGTGGGTTCTCTTGACTCGGTAGAGTCGAGTCGAGCGCACTGCAACTCCTGGTGCTACATTGTTACTTCCCCTTGTCTAACCCCCAGACGAAATGATAGAAGCTGACAGATCGAAATTGAAAAAAAAGAAAAAAAGAACAGCGGTCCCGAGTCAGATTTGTAACCAATTTGGGGACTTCCGGGCATCCTTGGCTACTCTTTCGGCAAGATTTATGTACAAAGTGGGACAAAGGCAATTTGGTCCCAATCGGATCTCAGTTGTAACTTCCCCGGCTTGGCTACTCTTTCAGCACAAGTAATGTACATGTACAAAGTAGACGAGGGCTAATTCGATCCGAATCGGATCTTATTTGTACTCTGACCGGGGACTTTCCGCGCATGCTTGGCGACTTTCGGCAAACATGTTATAGAAAGCAGGAGAGGGCCCAAACGGGTCTCATTCGCACCCCATGCCCCAATCGGGGACTTTCCGGGCCTGCTCGGCTCCTCTTTCTGCACAAGAACGTATCAGAGCGTCGCCGACGTCTAGACCTTGTACATGCACGTACAATTATGCGAATCCCCCCTAGCCCTCCAACGGCGACGACCTCTTTCCAGGCCGTGGTGGTACGATGGCGCAAATTGCGATCCCCTGTGCGACGATGCCGGACGCGGAATCCGTAGATCTACGATGGGGCAGATTGCCGTCGATCTGCTGCGGGAAGCAGATTTCGGTCCCCTCTCAATATTATGTCATGTTATACGCTTGCACAACTGTAACACAAAAACATATTCGCGATCTGTCGAGATGTACAGTCGACTTCGCTAATAACGACTGCGGATATAACGACAATTCACGAATAACGACATAATTTCCATGCCCAGAGCAAAATCCCATCCAACTGTAATACATAATGAACTTCGGGTATAACGAGACTTTGTGAATAACGACACTTTTCTGATGCCCCGCCGAGTGTCGTTATAAGCGAAGTTGACTGTAACTTCCGGGATGCCATTGCATTGAGGTATGGATGACCTCTGAAAGATGTACCATCAACGTGTGTCGGTGGCAAGGAATTCACCCCAGAACATGCCATGTGTTGCCCGAAGTTTCGCCTATTAAGGGGGTAGGCTGGCCTGCTTCGCCCGCCGCCGTGCAGCAGGACTTTTGCTAGCACCCTTGTCACGTTGCAGATATGTGGCTTGATTATTGTAGTTAACGTTGATTTAGTGACTTTGGCAAGTTTGAGTCGTGTCAAGAAGTCAGGTAGGATTCAGTACTAGGCAATAGTGGAACGTGAGTGGTAGTCTTTGCCGATTTTTGAGGGCATCCTGGATTCGGTTTGCAGCGCTGTGGAAAGGGCTTTTTATTATTATTTTTATTATTATTTTTATTTATGGATTCCCCGCTTGCTGTGGACGTCCCAGCACTGGATGTTGTATCAAAGGTACGACCTCAGTAGCACGCCCTAAACCTAAAAAGATCAAAAATTGACTTGGATCTGGCTGCTACCTTAATCAGCTTTTCGATCGGCTGAGAAAATGTCCAAATTAGGCCATCTTTTGAGCTCCAGAGTCAGATTTCGGCTCAAAGCAGTACTTGAAGTCACCGCTCGCAGTAATAATTATGTACATTTGCATGCACGCTATAGAGACACTGAAACATCGATTTCCGGCGAATTCAGTGCGTTCACCTTTCACAGTACTTCGAAGTACAATGGTGACAGAAAATTAATTGTAGTTGCATGCTGTTGAGGCACCAATACATCGATTTTTGGCGAATTCAGTGCGAAAATTACATATTCGGCCAAAAGATACATGTACATGATTTCTTCAAAACCACTGTTTTCGGCGAATTTTTCGGCTGGCCGATTTGGGAAATGCCTACCGACGTGGGATTTGTAACCAATTCGGGGACTTTTCGGGCATGCTTGGTTACTCTTTCGGCACAAGTAAATGATGTACAAAGCCGATGAGCATCACAATAGGGTCTGATATAATATACCTTATTTGGAGACTTTTGTTTGTATGGTTGTGTTTATTTTACTTCGCACATTAACCCTTTGGAGTCCATGGTTCGATTTCGAACCATGGGCATTTTGTATGCATGTGGGCGCAGTCAAACTTTCGGTTCTCGGCCAAATCTTGACCAAATTCAACAATCGAAGGGTCTAAATGGTAGAGAAAACCCTCAGCTGTTGCCTCGAACTGGTCCGAAGTCTCTGTGATGAAGTTTGAGTGAGCGGCGAGCGATCAAACATTTCCAATTTTCTGCGCTGCGTTCTGCGAGTCACCAGTGCGTGAAAAAAAGGGATTTTCCCAGCTTCATGACAGGCGGCACATGCCAGGACCGGCGCGGCGCAAAGTCACGGCAAGGTAAGCTTCTACTCGAAAAAATTTGGACAGTTCCGAGCTAGATTCAGTGAAATGGCTACAGGAGACCGATTTCGTCTCAGATCTGGAGCTGGACTCGCGTTTGGGGCAAGTTGTGGCGGACAATGAACAGTGCTCTTGGCGAGTTTAGGCTCATTGTATTTCTCTCATCAAGAGCTTTTCAACGAGCCCAAGATCTTCAAAATCGGTGAAGTAGAACCAAAGTTATGTTGGAAATGGAGTGCGCATTTTCGTGACTGCCACAAATTCTGCGGAACCAAAAAGTTACGGACTCCAAAGGGTTAAATGGGAACTAGGCCCAATAGCATAAAGGCAAATATGGAAGGAAAGAAGCAAACTCCCTAAATCTCACCACCACTGCCACGATTCAGGTTGTGCGTGTTTCCCATAGCAGCCTAGCTGCATCTCATGTTTGGCATTTAAGTGGTCTTTGTAAAAGAAAAAAAGAAAAAAAGGAGGAATGGAAGTAAGTGGCAGAAAGACGAACAGAAAACATCACAAAAGCAAAATTGCCCAGGCTCCAGAAGTTCTCAGGAACTGGCAGAAACTGGTCACATATCCACATGGGCACGTATATTCACATGTCAGACGGAAAGACGGCGGCTAAGCCGCTCAACAGCAACAGCAACAGCACTCCAACACACCATTTCATGCCTACACACAGGTCTGTTCATCCACGAACAACTGGTCATCCTGGTCTCTCGCACCTCAACGGCTCAAGCACACTCCATGCTTCTCCATTCTCTATCATAACCACCACAGACTCCCGCGCATCAACACAAACACACCACACCCACACATGCACGCACGCACACACACACACACACACCCCCACACACACGCACACACGCACGCACCCACACACAGTGTAGGTTGCCAAGAAGTCGAGACCCCAGGTCGACGGCGCTCCACGGACGTCACCATCACTGGCACGATTCACGTTGTGCATGCTTCCCCTAGTATAGCTGCATCTCATGTTTAAAACAGTTTGCCAGAATCAGTGTATTGTGTAGCAAGTGAGAGTCTGTGTATTGCACTTGTCCGGGGCGGGGGGGGGGGGGGGGGGGGGGCATGAAGGCCTACATTCACCTCACGACCCGCGGACGTCGACTTCGACAGCCACACACATCATTTCTGCATTGATAGTCAATACACAAGAGAGAGTTTGGAAGCTTTGTTACAACTCTGAGTTTCACGTATTACTACGATCATCAGGCAACATAGTCATTATCATAGTGATCGATTTTCCGCGCCGAATTCCTGACGGTGCATGCATGGCCCATGGTCGTCAACAGTCCAGTACTTCACACTTTCCCTTTCCCACGTTATCACCTCAGCTATGCCAGTTTTGTATGTTAAAACCCTATAATTATTATTATTTTGGTCTGATGATTGCCTAGCGGCATGAAACTCAGAGTTACAACCAACCTGAACGTCCTCCGCTGAGTCTGCTATGTATTTTGGTCTTATATAATTATATTAGTCATGCAACATCTACCTATCTATTAGCGAAACAGCTGGTACCCTAGTCGTTGGCGTGCACAGGTGGCTACGGAGCGTAGGTAATGACTAACGGTCAACTTGGCGTCCACCTTCACACCAAGGACGGTGATGTTGGCTGTCCAGGGTACCAGTGTGCCTCCAAACAGGAGGAGGGGGGGGGGGGGAGGTCAAAAGAAATCACCCGTGTATCTCCTCTCCTTCGGTCAACCAGTCGCTGCTGTGGACGAGAGTACAATGATTTTCTCCCGGAGCGCTTTGTAGTATTATAGATAATGTCCTCTAGCCTACCCCTTGTCAGATACCCTACATGTAAACCAAGGTAGGACACGCTTTGTGCTTAGTGGAGTCCACTAGTCTTTCGCCGTACAAGAGGCTCAAGGAGTTACTATTATTATTAACTTTTATTTTACTAGGGTGTTTCCCACAGTTCATTCCTAAAAAACAAAAAACAAAAAACAAGTCTTTAGCCGTGGCTGGCGATGACGTGTAACTGTTACCTGGCATGTATTTGCTGGCGATCATGCGTTTCAGTTGTTTAGAAGCAATTGAATAATTTCTGAATACGGTAGTCTAGATGCACCTTTAGTTCCTTGCTCGGCAAAATCTCCGCACTCTCACGGAATCAAAGTGGAGCACGTTGCCAGATAACGTTATTTACGTATACACTGTACATGTAGCACGAAGATCGATGTTAGGGATCGACCACAGGGCCTAGGGATGCACACCTCATCTTCTTGTTTGTAGTCACCACGCCGTCATCGCAGCCTACTACGTACACAGTAATCTAATGCGTGGTGCTACTTCCATTGAAAGTACATACTCAATGCTAAGACCGAAATGTATTGTGATAAGGTCTTTAAACGGAGGCACATAATTATTTGTAAAGATCTAATTCGTGGTGCTACTCTCATAGGAAGTATATACTCAATGCTAAGAATTTTATTGTGATAAGCTCTTTACGGTTAAACGAGTATTTGTAAAGACGTCACCAGGCGACATCAGTACGTGGCTGCGGGTTGCACGAGCGTGTACATTTTCATGATGTGGCTTTCGCATCAACCATCACTAATGTCTTTTTTCCTCCGCCAAACCGCTGCTTTCCTTCCTTCTGTATGGTTTGCTCATATAATTTTCTTCCTTTGTCTTCTCTCCCTTGAGACTGTGGTTCCCAAGTATAAAAACAAACGCTGCGGCGATGGTGAGTGGGTCCCGGGTGGGCTATGGCACACGCTTGAGCGTGGGATTCGCGATCGTAATTTTTGAGCTGCTCTAACTACATTGTAATACAGTGTACACAGTGCTGGCACCTGAAATCCGACCCCTGAGCGGTGCGCTCGCATCGCAAGGACCCAACACGGGATGGTAAAACTACGAAACAGGGACCGCTAGAATGTGGGCGCACCGCTATAGGGGTCGGATTTCAGTTGCCGGCACTGTAGTTGTGAAGGATAATTCACGTTCGAGAACATGTACCTGTGCTACCGAAATGCACTGAACTCAGTCGTTTTTCTTCTTTTTTTCTCGCACCGCATGGCATGTGCAGTGACGTTGACGGTTTTCATGGCGTAAGACTAAGACAGTTCGTTGCTCGCAACAACGTGTACTAGTCACTACGCTACTAGCAAACAGTACTACGGGTCGGGGAGCAACGACACTGGTTACGCGCCAACAGTTGTGACTGTGATTGCACCAGATCTGCAGAACCTGCTGACTACTGTAGTCCACAAAGACGCCATCTTATTGATGCGGGCATATCGCGAAATGCAAAAGCTAAACTAAGTAACCGTATACTTCGGAGTTTAAGGTAGGTTCGCTTTTGTCGAAATCACGACTGCTCTGGATTTTTTTACGAATTTTTTAAAACGACTGTAGACAAAATGCATGATAGTGAATGAAAAACGAAAAATGTTTGGCACCTATGAAATCAGGGGATGGCCCACGCCTGGTAAAAAATCAGATCAGAGTCTAATGATAGTCCTCGAAAAGAAAGAAAGAAAGGTGCATGTAGTGCTACGCATGATACGGTGCGTAGACTACCATAATAATTATCATAATTATGATACCATGGCCAATAACAATCAATGAGAAAGGACGAAACAGACAGTTCAATTGCACACTATCATGACTCATATTGACTGTTCAGTGTTCTGCAGGGCTCCCTGGCCCTCTTGAGAGTTGAGTATAATTTGTGCAATCATCATGTACACGTACATGTACGTAGTACTGTATTGATACTCCAGTACCTAAGTGCTGCACTTAGTGCCACACGAAGCTGACTTGGCGTCTTTAGCGGGGGTCATTAGCGTGTACTTAGCGGGCAGGCGCCTACGGAATCAGATGTATTACATAACTGTAACGAACAGCGAATTGGGAGTACATGTGTAGCGGCTGCCGGCCAAAATTAGGCTATGGTGATCCTCAGGGCCAGGAGTCTACAAGAGCTCGTAGTACCCGAAACTGCGTGCGTTTAGACCCAGGTCAGGGTTTGGAAGGCCTACAACGATCCGTGTACTCTGCAAACTCGCGATCACGATGCTACTGGCAATCACGATCGCAACCTTGATCTGCTGAAGTCGGATGTAGACTATTCACAATAGTTATAAAAGTTCTAAAATCTCAAAAACGCAGCAGGACTGCTTCGAAACAAGTGGCACAAACAAGTGCCTACTGAAAATGAAGGCTTACATGGACTGGACAAAGACGTTGTTCACACGCACACAACACGATCGATCACGCAACATGGGGCTGTGTTCCCCAAACCCAAAATACGTACTATGCAAATACAATGCTTTCGGCACGTAAGTAGAAAAACAAACCGTGAACCCCTTGATTACGTATGCAACAGTTGAGGAGCAAGAAGGTGAGACATCATAGCCAGGCTCTCGAGAGGTAAGACTAAGAGAGTGTGAGAGCCCACGGCGAGATACACGTGGATAGGACTTGAGTCATGCCTTTGACTACGTGGACATACGCCGATCGCGAGGGTAGCGCCAGTCATCTGCCTCATCTAAAATCAGCTGCTCAAGGAGATTCAACTCATTCTACTCTACACCATCGCAGCGACCGGTTGACCGAAGGAGAAGAGATAATTTTACAGAGAGTTTTCTTTGTTGTGAGCTTCTCAGGTAAGTGTGCTGAAAAAACATTGGTTTGCTGGTCTTTATAACCCGGGTATGCTGCTTTGAAAACCATACTTGAATATATTGATAACCAGTGTGTTAGTTTTGCTGCATGAATATAGATAATCATTTACCTCAACTTGCTGGCATTGTGCAAGCAAAACGTATGATCCATAATGTTCATTCTGTGCGGTGTTCTAAATTGTGTTCTGGTGATCCTAAATATGGCAGCTACCGGGGATTGGTCGGTGAACATCTTCAGCTTCAAACCTAAGCAAAGCTGCAATCAGTGTTCAGCACAAGGCATCGGGCGAACACAGTCTTAGTCCTGCTGGTGCTGCAAGCGATTTGTTCGGCTTGGTTGTTGGATAGCTGCAGTCATGGCATCAATCATGCGCTATTCTGATGCGGCTATAATTTTGTGTGCCATGCTACTGATCGGTTGCACTGCGCATCCTCTACACAACCAGAGGAGAATCGAGACATCTCTGGTTGGGAATGACACGTTGTCTACTTCCTCAGGCCACACAATGGCTTACAGTGACAGGACTGGAGAGTCAGTGGAGAACGTTTCTGCAGAGAATGCTGGTAGTGGCGGCATATTTGGTGATGATCCTAGCTTGGACGGGGAAAGCATTCCAGATTCTGACAAGGTTGAGCACCATCGTACAGCGCGATCCATCAGCAATGTGCCTGCTGCGACCGATGCTACATGGCCAGACGGCAAAGTTCTCTTCAAGTTGGAGGACTACAGCCATATAAGTAAGTGGAGAAAGATAGAATTGGAATACATGTATGCTAGCCACAAGGGAACGGACTTTCCTTTAGCAATTGTTTGTGAGTGTGTTGCGGCATTTTGATGGCTGAGTGGAATGCTAGTAGACAGGCGGGATCCGGAGCATACATCATAATAATAATTATGTTCATATCCCGCCCAATAGCATGAAAGCCATGCATGTGCAGTGGAACATTGTCTTTTTAAGGTGGCAGACTACCCAAAAATTCGCTGAAAAATCGAATTTGTAAATTCATATTGAGTGCTACGTCAGTTGAAAGAGCATGAATAGCTGCAAATTCTCTGAAAATTGTGTCCCGATCTGACCAGTCGTTCAAGGGTTATGGCCGAAAATGTGCCCTTGCAAGGAAAGATTTTTGTTGCACGCTGTCATTTGTTGGCAGCATTGTATTTGAATGTGAGCAGGCCGTGCACAACTTGTCGTATCATGGAAATACGCGGTCTTTGTGGTCCACTTCACAACAATAACACACACAGAAGTCTCTGCTGTGAGCACGGTGGCTCGGCAATGGCTGTGAGCGCGGTGGCTCGGCAATGGCTTTATTATTGATATTATTACATCTCCTTCCTGATATATATTTTTTTCCTTTTTTTTCTTTCTTGAATAATTGTACGCATAGGGCCTGATAAGAAAAATTAGCACAAGGCACTGCTGCTACTGTAGTGTAGTCGCACAGCAAAACACACAGAAAACGACAAAATGTTACAATGAATGTAACAACACCCGTCCAAGCTAAAGGACCGACATCCCTGCCCCAGGACGGCATCTCGAAACCCCCACACACTCACCACACGGTCATCATCCAGCTTCAGTTCAATCACTGTATTCTTCCCCTGCAGACTCAACCCCCCTGTCACTAGCCATACGATCTGAAGCTGTATGTAACCATACAATGGCCCACGACGCACACACCACCCCTACGTTTTTTAACTAAAAAAGAAAAGCAGTCGTAACTGCAACAGCCACATGGCCAATAAGAAAAACCAATAATTATGATATATCGATAAACGCACACCCAGAAGTCAAGGGTGGGAGGGTGGGATACAAACTGCACCAACGAAAAGCCACTGCGAAGTGACAGGAATGCGGTCCAGCACAACATTTTTGCTAACGCAAAAAGTTGTGGGGAAATCCCAAAATCGGTGCGATTTTGCATGAGCCCAAATGTTCAAGTAATTAGTTACCCACAAAGACACAAGCTTTCCAACTCTCTTTGGCCGTTGGAAAGTGTACCAAAGTGTGCAGAATTTTGCTCCAAGACCAAAAAAGTCCAAAAAATCGCGTTAAAAACCCACGTATTGGGCTGCACGGCGGCGGGGAAGCCCGCTGCCGTGCAGCAGGACTTTTGCCAGCACCCTCGTGACGTTGCAGATACGTGGCTTGATTATTGTAGTAAGTTGACGTTGATTTAGTGACTTTGGCAAGTTTGAGTCGTGTCAAGAAGTCAGGTAGGATTCAGTCAGTACTAGGCAGCAGTGCCAGTAGAACGTGAGTGGTAGTCTTTGCCGGTTTCTGAGGGTATCCTGGATTTGGTGTGCAGCGCTGTGGAAATGGCTTGCTGTGGAGGTCCTAGCACTGGATGTAATATCAAAGGTACGACCTCGTAGCACGTGCTAAACCTAAAAAAATTCAAAAATTGACTTGGGTCTGTGGGAGTCAGTGAGAGAACGCCCACTCGTTCCGTTGTGACAGATTGCAGGGCCACGTTGAGGGGCCCTACCCCACCACCCATGGTTGCTTCTGGACTTGTTTTAGGTTTGGGTCCCGCGCACGGACAGAATGGGCACGAAAATGTGAAAAAATTGTAAATGCATTTGTTTGGCTCCTGGGTGGCTCGCACACCGTGGCACTATGCCGGAAATTTGAGTTTTTCCGGCCTGGAAAGCCTGTCAGTGAGGCGCAAGAACTTGTAAATCATGTCCTGAGGGCCAGCATAGTGGTAGGAGTGTGTGGTCAAAATTTCACTCAAATCCATTGAGAAACACCAAACTTACAGTCAATTGAATGCCATATGAAATTTATGGGTAGGCTGCCCTTAAGCCACTGCGGCTTTGGGTGTGAAATTTCACTCAAATCCATTGAGAAACACCAAAGTTACGGTCAATTGAATGCCATATGAAATTGATGGGTAGGCTGCCCCCTTAAGCCAATGCGGCCTTGGGTGTGAAGCTTGTTTGGATGTGTCCACAAGCTGGCAGGAGCGCGTCGTAATGGAAATACATGTGTACGTTTGCCATTTGTTTTCACTATAGAGTTGAGCATTGTCAAGCGCTTCTACAACACATTTCGGGCTGCCATCAGACATATTGAGGAGCGTTCTTGTGTTCGATTTTATCGTCATGTCAATGCTGCTGCTCAAGGTAATACCTACGCGATTATACAGCTGCAGCCAAACAGGTAAGTGTCATGGGCACCACGCCACATTAGATGATGCTCGGAAAACACTGATGGTTGCCATGTTATAGCTAATCTTTTACCGGAGGATGTACTCCGTGTGCTGACAGGGCTCAACACCGCGGAGGCAGATCCTAATACAAAACAACAACGACGATCAAGGCTTGTTTGCTGCTACTTCAAGTTACTAGTCTTTTTACTACCTCGAATTAGTTTATGAAAAGGCGCATGCCTGAGTGTACCGGTCCTTTCAAATGGGTACTTGCTCCTATTCACGATTATAACTACTGCCGTAGGTTTTCTCTAGGAAAAGGGAGTTTCGCACGCAGATCTAATAATAATAATAATAATATTCGCGGGATCCGCGTCGGCATCGCTTGAATGTTCAGAAACACACAAACTAGCCTTCGCATCCGCAGGTCACCACTATGCCTGTTCATCTTAGTGGCGAATGAAAACCTCACAAGAGAGTCAGGGGAGAGGAGGTTAGTCTCTCCACCAATCGGGCGTTTAACGGCCCATAACCCTGTAAACTGCATCCTTGTTATTCTCACTCCGAGCTGTGAGTACCCAGTTGACCGTGGGTGACACAGATCTAAGTATTTTAATTCTCATTCTCATTATAATTTTCATATTCGCTTTCATGTTATTGGGTTCTATGCCCGTTTGAATTTGCGAATCAAAATAATTACTAAAGTAACACTAGTTACCTGCACAGCAGCCCTCTGCTTTCTTCAATTGGAGGCCGCTCCGGTTCACGTTCCGAGCTTAACCAACGCGAAGCAGACTTCATGGAGGATGAAGGACGACTCGGCACATCCGCAGTTTATCCCGGAACCGCCATGACGAACGTGGCCTCCCGCGTGGGCCTCACCACATCTGGTGAACACGTCACTTAGGCAGTCGCTGACCGACGGTCCCTCGCCATCGTCTCTCGACATATACAGAGAGAGACCCGAGACGTCATCTTGCCACAGCAACTTGAGTTTCCTTCCTCAGTGGCAGGACTGCAACGAGACAGTGCCTCCCGAGCTCGACGGCTTTCAGATTTAGCCAAATACCGCGAAACCATTATCAAGCTTTGTCAGCTCGACCTCAGAGAAGAGGATTTACGCTCGCGCATTAAGACGGTCGCGCTCGCGCAGCTTACCGAACCACAGGACGCAAGAACAGATCTCGCGTTCTCAGCTGTGTGGTAGCTATACATTACAAAAAAAAGAAAAAAAAGGCTGGGTTCTGGAGCAAAGCCCTTTCCAGTGCTGGCATTAGCGGATGGACTATGAACGAGAATTTTGCATATGCGATGTACTACCTAATCATACATGGCAGGCTCTAAAAAGATTGAAACAGATGGATTGAGGCACACACACGGCTGTCATTATCTACGATAACTTTGATGAGTCCACAATGAGTCCAACAAGAGGGAAACAATTCTGTCCGCAGAGTGAGCACGACAACTTTGAGCCATTTTACGGCATGGTATTGTGACAGAGTTTGCCCTGAAAGCGCATGAGGGGAGGGGGGGGGGGGGATTTCTTAATATTAACGAAGGAACGGATTATCGAATGCCATGCTCAGGCAACGCCATATTCTGTATGTTTTATTTCCTGTATACTTTGTTCTTGCAGCATTGACTGCTTTACACCTGTGGGCAAGCAGCAGGGTGTAATGTATATGCACGTTGGAGAACCGTGCTTGACTGAGGTAGGTTATATGGTTCATCAGCTGCTCCACCTCGCTGGCCTATATCACATGCATCAGAGATCCGACCGCGATCAGTACGTGCGTATTTTCTGGCAGAACATCTTGCCAGTCGGGATGCAGTATTTCTCGAAGTATTCTACGCCCGAACCTGGTAGCATTCCAGACAACATGCGCTATGACTATGGAAGTATCATGCATTACGGGAAAAGCACATACGGCACGAACCAGACTCACGCCATAACAATGTTACCACGCCAACAAGGTATCAAGATTGGCCAGCGTAAGGCGATGAGCCAGATTGATATCAACATACTCAACGCGTTATACCAGGGTGAGTGTACGTTTGTTAACAAGACACGCTCAGTTCAGAAGTATATCCAGTTTGAACAGCGTATCTCCATTGCCCTGCCCAACAGACGCTGGTTGCGATGTGAGAACAGTTGGAGTGGCCTCTGTCAGCGGCGACCATGTCAACAATTGCTGCATCCCATTGCATCCAGGTATGGAAATTGCAGAGCGTCGGAATTCTACCTCAGACAGGTGAGTGGTTCAAGCAGTAATGCCGAGGAGATCTTGCGTAATGGAGATCAGGTATACCTAATGGTGAGACAATCCGTATTGCCAGCAGGCCAGCAGCCCTTTCCGCTTCAATGCCGTCGTTCCAGGTACGGTGAGTTTGCATGCAAACCCGTGGAACATGGACCGGGTACTGCGTTGATTGTACATGCCCTGAAGGCCACCAGTAGCCGAGAGTTGATCAGTGAGGAAAGTGAAATTGCCCTTTGCTTCAACTTACACGATCACTATTGGTGCTTCTATTGCCCAAACTTTGACATTTCGTTGACCCACAACTGTGAACCACGCATTTGTGACAATGGGCCCGACAACTGTATCATCAACGACCCCGACGCCCCAGTTCTCATTCCCATGACAATCCGTCAGTGGCGCAACCACGAACATCCCAACGCCGTGCAGTACAAGCGTACCATCTCACTGCGGCGTGGACACGGACGTTGGTTGGGCGTTCATCGCTATTTCCACTGCTCAAACTCTAGCTGCAGTACCGAGCTGACGCCCCAATGTCTGAGAGGACAGACGAGCAGTACTCCTCCCGTTGCTGGCCAAACATACTCCTCACAGATTTGCGACGAGGGCGTTTTCCAATTTATGCCAGAGAATGATGTCATGCCAGATGATGGTCTTCTCCGATATGAAGACACAGTCAGCCTAGTCACAGCTCGAGGTCAGCGAAAGAGTCTTTTGTGTCCCAGTGTCAACGCATCGTGCTATTTCGGATCATGCCCAAGTAATGCCAAGCAATGTGATGCATCCACATTCATTGTACGCCAGTCTGCCGGTTTTCACCTCACCAATGATGATGGCAAGCCAGTTCCATCTGATGACCGTGTAGCTTTGTGCAGAGAGGCCAGCGTTCAGCCACTACAGTATGATTTATGTCTGTCCTGCGGACGCGATAGCTCCTCCAGTGCTGAAAGACTTCCTTGTAAACTCGTGAGGGCAAAGAAGCAAGACAGAAATGCCTTTCATGCCTCGAATTTCTTCGTCTCGCAGTGGCGGCTTCTATTATCCTGAACAATGAAAAGTGTTATTTTTCGCTGGCTGAGCGTAGCGAATGAAACGAAAAAATTATTTTTTTGCCAGCATTTTTACCATAGTTACGGCACCAGGATTGCGTCAGCTGATTTTTTGTCAGTGTTCTAAAACTTTACTCTTCATCGTGGTCTTTCTCTTTTCGTTGTATTTTCCCACCCGCCCTTCCCTTTATTCTCACTTTTGGATAGGTCCTGCAGGCTACGTTAATTTCATTTATCTGCTGGGGATATTCTAACCGGTTTTTCCTCAGGGTTGTGCCTCCGCCGGGGTCCTGGGGTTTTTCCCGCCAGCTTCGGGCTGGTTAATCATCCGGCGGCCCCATTCACCACAGTGGTTCACTTTTTGCATCATGTTGGTCAGGTACATATGTGTACATGTATATGCGTGAGGTGGCGGCATGCCCTTCTTCTTGCTCATGTACACACTACGCTAAGCTCTTCCATCTTCCACCGTGAGTGAACAAAGACCACACTACTACTGTGATCTGTATCTTTCTGTTGTGTGTGTGTGTGTGTCTGCGGTGTACGCAGAGGCCAGCTAGCTGGCAAAAACCGTTGTATATTCCTGTACAGTATAGTGTATACACATGTAATGCACCGATTCTTTGCAGGATATTATACTTATGGTGTGCGGAACTAACACTTATTCCGTATATCATGTTGCATTCTGGTGGGAGCTTTTCCTTTTGGTTTGCCGCAGGGAGTGTATAAATGTAACCCAAGACGTATGAGCAGTAACGGGTAGAGAGGGGTATGCCCCCACTTCAGCGAAACCCTTAATTAAGGTCGTAAATTTCGTGTTCAATATACATGTACTGTAAAACGGGGAATTAACGGTGGTGTGATATTTTCTGGAATTCCCAAAATCAACGGTTCGGTAGCGCGGAAATTTCGGTACCCCAGTTTTCAGATCTATAAAATACTTCTTTAAGCACGAAACATTCGTTATTAATAATTTTAAACCAGTTTTGGAGAACCAAAAATGCATTTTGCACGCGGTGTGTCATGCATGGCATGGTTGAAGTTTACAGTCCATTCATTGGAAACTGGCACCCTAACTTTTTGGTGTCTCCCGCACATAGTTGTAGATATCGTGAAAACAACAGTACATCCTGCATTGTGTGACCCGTGCAATTACACCTTGCCACATTTGAAGCCAGAAAAGTCCAAGAACAGGGAAATAGAAAATCCGCCAGGTTTTACAAAATTAGGACAGGTATGCCATGGCAAAATGTATGGAGAAGCAGATCCAAAACCGAGATTTTTGAGATTTATAGTGGGTTTTTGATCCTCAATTCAGCCCAAATCGGACTTTCAAAAGCCAGCGGGACACTTTCCGATGAATGGACTGTAGATCACGTTTAATTTTAGGTAAATTAACCTGTACCGAAGTTACCGAACAAAATCTCCACCGAATTTTCCCGCTGTTCGCAGTAGGCATGTTCTGCAGCTTGAGCGAACCCACCTAAAACTATTAATTCAATCAAGAGTTCATAACCCCAGGCTCCAGTCTAGCTGTCTATGCGGACGATACAACACTCTATGCCCTAATCAGAAACCCAGATACCATCGCTGCTGCTTGCAATAGCCTCCAAGCATCTATTGACCGCCTGCAGACTTGGGGCGCCCAATGGAAGATAAAGTTCGAGCCATCAAAATCTCAGGCAATACTCCTTGACCGCCACAGACCATCCCTGGATGTCCCACAGCTCACATTTGATGGCATGCAGGTGCCTGAGAGCCCTCAGCTCAAGCTGCTAAGAGTGTTATTTGACAGTACTCTCTCCTTCCGGGCCCACATCCGTTCCCTTGCCGTTAGAGCCAACCAGCGACTCGGCCTGCTCCGAAAGGCATCTCGGATCCTGGACAGTGCAGGGCGCCTAACTGTGTACAAAGGATTTGTACGGCCTATAATGGAGTACGCCCCTCTCGTCTGGGCAAGTGCGGCACATTGTCACCTCCATCAGCTGGACCTGGTCCAGCGTCGAGCCATGAAGGTTATTGGCCCCTCATTGCTCCCCAGCCTGGCAATCCGAAGGCATGTTTACGGGCTGTGCTACCTGTATAAGCTGCAATGCATACCAGGTCCAGCTCTGCTTACCAACATGGTACCTCCCCCAGCAAGAGTTAACGCTGCACCCCGGACGCGCCGGCAACGCCAGTCCCTCGGTGGCCACTCTTTCCAACTCGCAACTCCTCAGCCAGCCTCCAGTCCAGAGTTCATCCGCCGCTCCTTCCCATACTTTGTCCTGGAGAGCTGGAACACACTGCCTGCCCCAATCCTCGCCGAACGCCCAACTCTCAAGAAATTGCCGACATTCAAGACCAAGGCCTACCATCACCTCCGCCAGACCAATTGGCTATGGGCCACTGAAGTCCACCAGCACTAAGAATAACCGGTTGTCTCTATTATTATCATTTTCTGTCTCTCTCTCTCTCTCTCTCTCTCTCTCTCTATCTATCTCTCTCTCTCTCTCTCTCTCTCTCTCTCTCTCTCTCTCTCTCTCTCTCTCTCTCTCTCTCTCTCTCTCTCTCTCTCTCTCTCTCTCTCTCACTCTTCCTCTCCTGGGAAGCTCCTCATGCTCATTCTCCCTTTCTCTGTCCATTTCCCCTTCCTGATGCGTAGACCAACTGTTGAACCCGAGACCACTAGGTCGGGGGAGGTTGACCTACCTCATCGGCACGCATGCCACGCTCCTCTGTGTTGTCAAAGTTCGCTTTTCCACTTTTGTCTACCTCCCCTTTTATGTTGCTGGCCAGTGCTTTGTAGTAAAAAAAAAAAAAAAAAAAAACCCCCAAGAGTGTGCAACGGGCATAGACCCAGCGCTCGGCGAAATTCCTACATTACGTCATGCGCAGCTTGTCATCCGAGGTAAATTTGGCTTCTTCGCGATTTCTGGAAACTATACCCTGAACCGCTCCTAACTCAAGGCTGTAGCCTCGACTTTTCGAAGCTTTTTTTGAAGACATTTCGGACGTACAAGTCGTACTTTCTCAAAAACGAACTCTTTGTCCAAGAATTCATGGATATCGCGATTATTATAATAATAATAATGATAATAATAAAGTGTGTGGGTACAATGAGGGCTGCGTCCCACCCGCCTGTGTGGATTCACAGGAAGTGTGAGTTACGAAGTCTGAAGAAAATGTTGAACAGTCTCTGCTGGGATGACGACTACACGATAGCTCAGTGGTTAGAGCATCGCTAGCTACAAGCGAGGGTCCCTGGTTCGAGTCCTGGTGGTGACAGTTAATTTTTTCTTCAGACTTTTCCCGTTTGTCTCTTTCCCTCAAACTAGTGAAGATAATAATAATAATCGCGATATCGTGACAGGAAGAAGTGAGGATGCTGTTAAAAACATTGCATTGCCGTCGAGGACAATCATTCTGATAGCTGTGCAACTCAGCCGAAAAATGCTCCTTCGACTTATTCTCTCAAGTTCCTCAACCATTTGAAATCATCTTCGAGGAAAGCACCGGAAATATGCCGATGGCCTTGGGAAGAAATTGTTCTTGAAGAGACTGACTGCACTGGTGAAAGAAGAAGGCGATGAAGAGTCACCATTGCATCGAAAAAATAATATAATAGTTTTGTCTTTAGGATCGAGTGCTTTGTTTTACTTTTGCTTCTTGAGGCTCAGACTAGAATCGCAGTTTAGGCAGTTTACCCTGGGGAAGCATCCTGGTTTGACTGTAAATTTTAGAAGAATTCATCGGCGTGACTTATCGCACTGCACCGAAAATGACACAATGAAGGAATTCCTCCGAGCGGGCTTCCATACAGGGACTGATCAGGAGGTGCACACTCTTGGGGGTTATGAACTCTTGATTCAATCCTCAGCCTATTCTGAAGCATAGGCAAGAGCCGCAAGACACAGCAACTCGGGTGTGAAGAATATAATATCAGACGATTGCAGAACAGAGCTCATCATGTAATACATCTACATCAAAAGTGTAAGAGTGTCCAGTGAGAGGGAGATTACGGGTTCTCTCTACCCGTTACTGCTCATACGTCTTGGGTTACATTTATACACTACCTTAGGCATCCAAAAGGAAAAGCTCCCACCAGAATGCAACATGATAATTACACGGAATAAGTGTTAGTTCCGCATAACATAAGTCTACTATCCTGCAAAGAATCGGTGCATTACATATTATACATACATACAGGAATATACAACGGTTTTCAGTGTTCACGATAATAGAAGCCGCCACTGCGAGACGAAGAAATTCGAGGCATGAAAGGCATTTCTGTCTTGCTTCCTTCCACTGACAAGTTTACAAGGAAGTCGTTCAGCACTGGAGGAGCTATCGCGTCCGCAGGACAGACATAAATCATACTGTAGTGGCTGAGCGCTGGCCTCTCTGCACAGAGCTACACGGCCATCAGAGGGAACTGGCTTGCCATCATCAGTGGTGAGGTGAAAGCCGGCTGATTGGCGTACAATGAATGTTGATGCAGCACATTGCTTGGTATTACCTGGGCATGATCCGAAATAGCACGATGCGTTGACACTGGGACACAAAAGACTCTTTCGCTGACCTCGAGCTGTGGCTAGGCTGACTGTGTCTTCGTACCGGAGAAGACCATCATCTGGCATCACATCATTCTCTGGCATAAATTGGAAAACGCCCTCGTCGCAGATCTGTGAGGAGTATGTTTGGCCAGCAACGGGAGGAGTACTGCTCGTCTGTCCTCTCAGACATTGAGGCGTTAGCTCGGTACTGCAGCTAGAGTTCGAGCAGTGGAAATAGCGATGAACGCCCAACCCACGTCCGTGTCCACGCCGCAGTGATATGGTACGCTTGTACTGCACGGCGTTGGGATGTTCGTGGTTGCGCCACTGACGGATTGTCATGGGAATGAGAACTGGGGCGTCGGGGTCGTTGATGATACAGTTGTTGGGCCCATTGTCACATATTCGTGGTTCACAGTTGTGGGTCAACGAAATGTCAAATTTAGGGCAGTAGAAGCACCAGTAATGATTGTCCAAGTTGAAGCAAAGGGCAATTTCACTTTCCTCGCTGATCAACTCACGGCTACTGGTGGCCTTCAGGGCATGAAAAGTCAGCGCAGTACCCGGTCCATGTTCCACGGGTTTGCATGCAAAGTCACCGAGCCTGGAACGACGGCATTGAAGCGGAAAGGGCTGCTGGCCTGCTGTCAATACGGATTGTCTCACCATTAGGTATACCTGATCTCCATTACGCAAGACCTCCTCGGCATTACTGCTTGAACCACTGACGTGTCTCAGATAGAACTCTGACGCTCTGCAATTTCCATACCGGGATGCAATGGGATGGAGCAATTGTTTACATGGACGCCGCTGACAGAGGCCACTCCAACTGTTCTCACATCGCAACCAGCGTCTGTTGGGCAGGGCAATGGAGATACGCTGTTCAAACTGGATATAATTCTGAACTGAGCGTGTCTTGTTAACAAATGTACACTCGCCCTGGTATAATCCGCTCAGTATGTTGATGTCAATCTGGCTCATCGCCTTACGCTGGCCAATCTTGATACCTTGTTGGCGTGGTAACATTGTTATGGCGTGAGTCAGGTTCGTGCCGTATGTGCTATTCCCGTAATGCATGATACTTCCATAGTCATAGCGCATGTTGTCTGGAATGCTACCAGGTTCGGGCGTAGAATACTTCGAGAAATACCGCATCCCGACTGGCAAGATATTCTGCCAGAAAATACGCACGTACTGATCGCGGTCGGATCTCTGATGCATGTGATACAGGCCAGCAAGGTGCAGCAGCTGATGAACCATATACCCCATCTCGGTCATACATGGTTCTCCTACGTGCATGTACATTATTCCATGCTGCTTGCCCACAGGTGTAAAGCAGTCAGTGCTGCAAGAACAAAGTATAGAGCAAATCAAACATACAGAATATGGCGTTGTCTGAGCATAGCATTCTATAATGCGGTTCTTCGGTAATACAGTAAGAAATCTCCCCCTCATGCCCTTTCAGGGCGAGCTCAGTCACAATACCATGCCGTAAAATGGCTCAAAGTCGTCGTGCTCAGGCAGCGGACAGAATTGTTTCGCTCTTTGTGGACTCGTCGTGGACTCATCAAAGGTATCGTAGATAATGACAGCCGTGTGTATGCCTCAATCCATCTGTTTCGATCTTTTTAGAGCCTGCCATGTATGATTTGGTAGTGCATTGCATACGCAAAATTCTGGTTCACAGTCCATCCGCTAATGCCAGCAATGAAAAGGGCCTTGCTCTAGAACCAAGCCCTTTCAGGTATCTCCCTTTTCCTAGAGAAAACCTACGGCAGTAGGTATAATCGTGGAACAAGTACCCATTTGAAACGACCGGTACACTCAGGCATGCGCCCTTTCATAACAGTCTAGTAAAAAAAAATAGTAACTTGAAGTAGCAGCAAACAAGCCTTGATCGTCGTTGTTGTTTTGTATCACGCTCTTCCTACGCGAGTTGAGGATTGTCAGCACACAGGGTACATCCTCCGGTAAAAGACTAGTTATAACGTGGCTACGGTCAGAGCTTCCGAGCATCATCTAATGTAGCCTGGTGCCCATTACACTCACCTGTTTGGCTGCAGCTGTATAACCGCGTAGGTATTACCTTGAGCAGCAGCATTGACATGACGATAAAATCGAACACAAGAACGCTCCTCAATATGTCTGACGGCAGCCCGGAACGTGTTGTAGAAGCGCTTGACAATGCTCAACTCTATAGTGAAAAAAGACAAAAGTACACAATCATGTATTTCCATTACGACTCGCTCCTGCCAGTTTGTGGACACATCCAAACAAGCTTCACATCCAAGGACGCAGTGGCTTAAAAAGAATATGTTCTACTGCACATGTATGCATTCCATGCTATTGAGCGGGATACGAACATAATTATATGATACGTGCTCCGCATCCCGCCTGAATACTAGCATTCCACTCAGCCATCCAAACGCCGCAACACACTCACAAACAATTGCTAAAGGAAAGTCCGTTCCCTTGTGGCTAGCATACACGTGCTCCAATTCTATCTTTCTCCACTTACTTATATCGCTGTAGTCCTCGAACTTGAAGAGAACTTTGCCGTCTGGCCATGTAGCATCGGTTGCAGCAGGCACATTGCTGATGGATCGCGCTGTACGATGGTGCTCAACCTTGTCAAACTCTGGAATGCTTTCCCCTTCCAAGCTAGGATCCTCGCCGAATATCCCTTCGCTACCAGCATTCTCTACGGAAGCGTTCTCGGCTGACTCTCCAGTCCTGCCACTGTAAGCCATGACTTGGCCCGAGGAAAATGACGCGCTGCCTACTTCCGTAGGCAACGTGTCATTCCCGACCTGAGAGGTCTCGATTCTCCTCTGGTTATGTAGAGGATGCGCAGTGCAACCGATCAGTAGCATGGCACACAAAATAATAACCGCACCAGAATAGCGCATGGCTGATGCCAGGACTGCAGCTATGCAGTAACCAAGCCGACCAAACCGCTTGCAGCACCAGCAGGAATAAGACTGTGTTCGCCCGCTGTGTTCGCCCGATGCCTTGTGCTGAATACTGATTGCAGCTTTGCTTAGGTTTGAAGCTGTAGATGTTCACCGACCAATCCCCTGGTAGCGGCCAGATCTAGGGTCACCAGAACACAATTGACAAAACGGCACAGAACAAACATTAACTTATGGTTCATAAGTGTTGCATGCACAATGCCAGCAAGTTGGGGGTTAAATTATCAACTATATTCATACAGCAATTCGCGTTTACAAACCTAACACACTGGCGATCGCTTGGATCAAGTACTGTTTTCAAAGTAGCATACCCGGGTTATAAAGGCCAGCAAACCAATGTATTTCAGCACACTTACCTGAGAAGCTCCCAACAATGAAAAACTCTCTGTATATCTCTTCTCCCTCGGTCAACCGGTCGCTGCGATGGTAGAGAGTAAAATGAGTTGAATCTCCTTGAGCAGCTGATTTAGATGAGGCAGATGACTGGCGGTACCCTCACGATCGGCGTATGTCCACGCAGTCGGACGTCATCTAGGTACTTGTATACGACCTCTGCTGGAGTACCCCAGGGAAGCATTCTTGGACCAACGCTTTTCCTGGCCTACGTCAACGACGCGCTAGATGTTCTCGCTGACGGCGCCAGCTTGGAAGCCTATGCTGATTACACAACTTTGAACAGCTTAGTCACCTCCCAGCAGACCCCAACAGTCGCCGCGCAGTCACTGCAGGTGTCCGTTGACCGACTGCACGAGTGGGGTCGTACATGGAAAGTGATGTTTGAACCGACCAAATCCCAGGCCATGAAAGCCACCCTCAGACGCACTGGCTTAGATCTTCCCCCACTCCTGTTTGGTGGCACATTGGTGCCCGAGACAACCACCATCACCCTCCTTGGTGTGAAGGTGGACGCCAAGTTGACCTTCAGCGATCGCCTACGCTCCGCAGGGGCGTCACCCGTGATGGGCACGGGGTGGGGGCACGTGCACCCCCTTAAAAAATTCGACCTTTCTGCGAACTCCTGGTTATGAAAAGTATAGTGCTGGTAGAATCTACTAATAAACTGCATGCACTAAAACTAGTTGTACTGTGCTGCCGCGATCGCGTGAGTGCATGTAGCGAGTGCAAGTACATGACCAGTACATGACCAGTACATGACCAGTACATGACCAGTACATGACCAGTACATGACCGTTCGACTCGTACACTAATTACACTGGTTACACTGAAATGGCACCAAATGCCTGAAAATGCTTGCAATTGCCTTCAATTTTTGAATTGTTTCCCGGGAAGGATAATGAAGAATTCTTGTCCCCGATCGTAGCGTCTTCTTGGCTTGTTGCAGAATCAAAAAGTCTTTCATTGTAGTTACACTGAAATGGCACCAAATGCCCGGAAATGCTTGCAATTGGCTTCAATTTTTGAAATTTTTCCCGGGGAAGACCCCCGTACCCCAAGGCCGCCCCACCTCCAAAGTCGGTGCAATGGGCCTGCTATCAGCGAACCTTTTCGTGTTTTCCTGTGCAAAATTCCTGTGCACCCCCCTGTGAAGGGGTCCGGTGACGCCCCTGCTCCGTAGCCACCCGTGCACGCCAACGGCTTGGGGTCCTAAACAGAGCCGCCCACATACTCACCCCCGCCGGCCGGACGACCGTATACAAGGCGTTCGTACGACCAGTCATGGAGTATGCGCCTCTTGTATGGATGGGAGCTACGCAGAGTCACCTCCAGCGTCTGAACAATGTCAATGTTTAGCGCCGCGCGCTTCATGCTATCGGCCCTGGGGCACACCTACCCAGCCTGGCCATCCGCCGCACTGTTGCCTCGCTTGCCTGCCTGTACTGTACTACTGTAGCTGTACAAGCTGCACTACTTGCCTGGTCCTCCGCAGCTGCTCTCTGTGTTGCCACCGCGCCACATCATCTCGACCAACCCCAGAACTCGCAGCGAGCACGGTGCTGTCAGTGGCCATGACCACCACACCAGCTCCAACACCAGCTGCCTGCATCTGCCCCTCTGGCACTGAAGTGCTCGTTCCCACACTGCAGCATCAGCGATTGGAACGCCCTCCCTGCCGCTCTCCTATCCCAGCCTCCCCACAGCAAGAGAATGCAATCATTCAAAACGAATAATTACCGCCGTCTTCGCAGCACAAACTGGCTCTGGGCAGTCGATTCCCTATGAATAGTATGATGCTAAGACAGTTTCTACCCCACAATCGCTCGTATTAAGCCTTGGGTTTTTGCATCTTTCTTACCTGTACAGCTCTATCTTCTTCTTTTTTTCATTGTTTTTGGTGCGTGTTTTTGGCCGTGACGCCGAGACCTCAGGTCGGCAGAGTCATCGATGCCCCACCATCACCACTGCGTCTCGGTGCAGCGCCTGCTCATTAGTTGTCACGTTTGTCCTAGTCTCTGTACCATTGTCTTTCCTTATTCCTTTCGAGCTGGTTATGTGAACATAGTAAAAAAAAAGAAAAAAAGTCAAAGGCATTACTCAAGTCCGACCCGCGTCTATCTCAGTCCCAGTCCCAGTCCCAGTGAGCTTTCACACTATCTTACCTTTCGCAAGCCTGGTTATGATGTCTCACCTTTTTTATTTTAAATTTTTATTTTAATTTTATTTTTTTTACTAAGTACACAACCTACTCGTCAGAAGGGGAGAAGACATCAGAGTATACAATAACAAAACAGCAGGGAGAGTAGGGGCTGGAAAGTAAGCCTGTGCTGGTGAGGCAAGCCCACAACAACCACCTATGGTCTCGGCGTTAACGTGAGCTTGCGCACCCTAGCCTAAAAGAAGGGGGTGATTTAGCGATAAAGACAAGAGAAGGTTAGGTAGAATGGTTGAGGAGAGAGAG